>NW_027250752.1:68710-110462 GCF_044704955.1 Pristiophorus japonicus
GGTAGGAGAGTGGGGGGGGGTAGGAGAGTGGGGGGGGTAGGAGAGTGGGGGGGGTAGGAGAGTGGGGGGGGTAGGAGAGTGGGGGGGGTAGGAGAGTGGGGGGGGTAGGAGAGTGGGGGGGGTAGGAGAGTGGGGGGGGTAGGAGAGTGGGGGGGGGTAGGAGAGTGGGGGGGGTAGGAGAGTGGGGGGGGGGAGAGAGTGGGGGGGGGGAAGAGAGTGGGGGGGGGAAGAGAGTGGGGGGGGAAGGAGAGTGGGGGGGGGGAAGAGAGTGGGGGGGGGGAAGAGAGTGGGGGGGGGGGAAGAGAGTGGGGGGGGGGGAAGAGAGTGGGGGGGGGGGAAGAGAGTGGGGGGGGGGGAAGAGAGTGGGGGGGGGGAAGAGAGTGGGGGGGGGGAAGGAGTGGGGGGGGGAAGAGAGTGGGGGGGGGGAAAGAGAGTGGGGGGGGGGGAAAGAGAGTGGGGGGGGGGGAAAGAGAGTGGGGGGGGGGGGAAAGAGAGTGGGGGGGGGGAAAGAGAGTGGGGGGGGGGGAAAGAGAGTGGGGGGGGGGAAGAGAGTGGGGGGGGGGGAAGAGAGTGGGGGGGGGGAAGAGAGTGGGGGGGGGGGAAGAGAGTGGGGGGGGGGGAAGAGAGTGGGGGGGGGGAAGAGAGTGGGGGGGGGGGAAGAGAGTGGGGGGGGGGGAAGAGAGTGGGGGGGGGGAAGAGAGTGGGGGGGGGGGAAGAGAGAGGGGGGGGGGGGAAGAGAGTGGGGGGGGGGTTAGGGGAGAGAGAATCGAAGAACCTGACTTACTCTCTTCCGGTGTCATCACGAGGTCAGGGTTAGCAACTGTTGGAATGAAAGAAAGGAAGTGTTAGAGAGATCCCTACCCACAGAGAGTCAGTGTGTGTGGGACCCGTACCCCAGTGAGAGTCAGTGTGTGTGGGACTGTACCCCAGTGAGAGTCAGTGTGTGTGGGACCCGTACCCCAGTGAGAGTCAGTGTGTGTGGGACCCGTACCCCAGTGAGAGTCAGTGTGTGTGGGACCCGTACCCCAGTGAGAGTCAGTGTGTGTGGGACCCGTACCCCAGTGAGAGTCAGTGTGTGTGGGACTGTACCCCAGTGAGAGTCAGTGTGTGTGGGACTGTACCCCAGTGAGAGTCAGTGTGTGTGGGACTGTACCCCAGTGAGAGTCAGTGTGTGTGGGACTGTACCCCAGTGAGAGTCAGTGTGTGGGACCCGTACCCCAGTGAGAGTCAGTGTGTGTGGGACCCGTACCCCAGTGAGAGTCAGTGTGTGTGGGACCCGTACACCAGTGAGAGTCAGTGTGTGTGGGACTGTACCCCAGTGAGAGTCAGTGTGTGTGGGACTGTACCCCAGTGAGAGTCAGTGTGTGTGGGACCTGTACCCCAGTGAGAGTCAGTGTGTGTGGGACTGTACCCCAGTGAGAGTCAGTGTGTGGGACCCGTACCCCAGTGAGAGTCAGTGTGTGTGGGACTGTACCCCAGTGAGAGTAAGTGTGTGAGGGACCTGTACCCCAGTGAGAGTCAGTGTGTGTGGGACTGTACCCCAGTGAGAGTCAGTGTGTGTGGGACCCGTACCCCAGTGAGAGTCAGTGTGTGTGGGACCCGTACCCCAGTGAGAGTCAGTGTGTGTGGGACCCGTACCCCAGTGAGAGTCAGTGTGTGTGGGACCCGTACCCCAGTGAGAGTCAGTGTGTGTGGGACTGTACCCCAGTGAGAGTCAGTGTGTGTGGGACTGTACCCCAGTGAGAGTCAGTGTGTGTGGGACTGTACCCCAGTGAGAGTCAGTGTGTGTGGGACCTGTACCCCAGTGAGAGTCAGTGTGTGTGGGACCCGTACCCCAGTGAGAGTCAGTGTGTGTGGGACCCGTACCCCAGTGAGAGTCAGTGTGTGTGGGACCCGTACCCCAGTGAGAGTCAGTGTGTGTGGGATCAGGACACTTACGGGAGGAGGACACCGCAATGATGGTGATATCTTCCAGCCCGAGCGCTCGGCCCTGGTCCCGGACGGCTTCACGGAGAGGGCCAGTGAGAGCGTCCTCGGTGAACTTGACGAGAACCTCAGAATCCTCGGGGGGAATGTCAAAACGAGCGAAATAATAGACCAGCATGTTCGGGGCATCGCTGCGGGTTAGAGGGACACATCAGTGCAAGAACTCCCATCTCTCCACCCCCTCGGCACGTTACAAAATGCCCCACAGCCAAAGAAGTCCTTTTTTGAGAGTGTGCTCACTGTTGTATTGTGGGAAACGCGGCAGCTAATTTGCGCACAGCAAGCTCCCACACACAGCCCTGTGATAATGACCCGGATCGTCTGCTTTAGTGATGTTGGTTGAGGGATAATTGTTGGCCCCAGGACACCGGGGAGAACTCCCCCTGCTCTTCTTCCGACAGTGCGGGGCTCCCTCAGTATTGCCCCTCCGACAGTGCAGCTCTCCCCCAGTACTGCCCCTCCGACAGTGCGGCGCTCCCTCAGTACTGCCCCTCCGACAGTGCGGCTACCTCCCCCAGTACTGCCCCTCCGACAGTGCGGCGCTCCCTCAGTACTGCCCCTCCGACAGTGCGGCTACCTCCCTCAGTGCTGCCCCTCCGACAGTGCGGCGCTCCCTCAGTACTGCCCCTCCGACAGTGCGGCGCTCCCTCAGTACTGCCCCTCCGACAGTGCGGCACTCCCTCAGTACTGCCCCTCCGACAGTGCGGGGCTCCCTCAGTATTGCCCCTCCGACAGTGCAGCTCTCCCCCAGTACTGCCCCTCCGACAGTGCGGGGCTCCCTCAGTACTGCCCCTCCGACAGTGCGGCGCTCCCTCAGTACTGCCCCTCCGACAGTGCGGCGCTCCCTCAGTACTGTCCCTCCGACAGTGCGACGCTCCCTCAGTACTGTCCCTCCGACAGTGCAGCGCTCCCTCAGTACTGCCCCTCCGACAGTGCGGCACTCCCTCAGTACTGCCCCTCCGACAGTGCGGCACTCCCTCAGTACTGCCCCTCCGACAGTGCGGCACTCCCTCAGTACTGCCCCTCCGACAGTGCGGCGCTCCCTCAGTACTGCCCCTCCGACAGTGCGGCGCTCCCTCAGTACTGCCCCTCCGACAGTGCGGCACTCCCTCAGTACTGCCCCTCCGACAGTGCGGGGCTCCCTCAGCACTGCCCCTCCGACAGTGCGGCACTCCCTCAGTACTGCCCCTCCGACAGTGCGGCACTCCCTCAGTACTGTCCCTCCGACAGTGCGGCACTCCCTCAGTACTGCCCCTCCGACAGTGCGGCACTCCCTCAGTACTGTCCCTCCGACAGTGCGGCGCTCCCTCAGTACTGCCCCTCCGACAGTGCGGCACTCCCTCAGTACTGCCCCTCCGACAGTGCGGCACTCCCTCAGTACTGCCCCTCCGACAGTGCGGCACTATATTTTTCCCTCTCTTGCCCCACCGATTCAGCCAATGACAGAATTACCTGTAGTCAAAAACACGGGATCTCACAAAATACGGAGAAATTTCAGGCACAGTCTTACAGGAGGAATTAATCTACAACAAGGAGAACAACTGCATTAAACATACAGGTACTGCCATTTCATATCTCTCACACACACACTCAGACAGAAAGAGAGACAGGCACAGACACACACACAGACACACACACAGACACAGAGGCACAGAGACACAGAGACACAGAGACACAGAGAGACACAGACAGACACAGACAGACACAGACAGACACAGACAGACACAGACACAGAGACACAGAAACAGAGACACAGAGGCACAGAAACACAGAGACAGACAGACACAGGCACAGAGACACAGAGACACAGAGACAGACAGACACAGAAACAGAGAGACACAGACAGACACAGAGACACAGAGACAGACAGACACAGAGGCACAGACAGACACAGAGGCACACAGACACAGAGACACAGAGACACAGAGAGACAGAGAGACACAGAGACACAGAGACACAGAGAGACAGAGAGACACAGAGAGACACAGAGAGACACAGAGACACAGAGACACAGAGACACACAGAGACACACAGAGACACACAGAGACACACAGAGACACACAGAGACACACAGAGACACACAGAGACACACAGAGGCAGTATTACCATCCATTACAAATAGCAGCTCTCTCTCTCTCTCTCTCTCTATCTATCTATCCAACGCTGCACATGCGTTACTCCACAAAGCATTTGGTGAAAATGAGTGTGCGGGAATGGGGTGTGTTTTATATACTTGTTGTTTCGGGGGTGGGAGACAGAGAGAGAGAGAGAGAGAGAGAGAGCGTGAGTGGAGACAGAGTGAGTGTGGGGCGGGGAGAGAGGGAACGTTCTCAGTTCGGCCAGCTGTAAGGAGCGGAGTTCCCCAGCGATGGGGGTCCCGGAATGTTACCCCATGTGTCGTAACGACTTGGCGGCTGGGACCTGCGGGAGAACACCAGCGGCAGGCCGGGGGCGACGAGCGACGGCAGTGTGGGGGCAGTGTACCGCGGCGAGGTACAGCGCGAGCTGGTGCAGGAGGGCTACACCAGCGAAGAGGGTCATCACCAAGGTCCAGGTCGGTGATTGGAGCGTTGGGGCGTGTACAGCAGGAGCCGCGAGGGAGGGGCGAGGGAGCGGTGAGAGACTGGGGAGGGGACGCGATCGGGGGCCCGGGAGAGGCGAGGGCCCGGGGCCCAGGGCCCAGCCCACACTGTGTGCGATATGTTGTGTGCACTGGGTCCGTGCAGCAGAGCAGGTCTCCGGTCGTCCTGGTTAACCCTCGCCCCTGGACCCAGACCTCGCTCTGTCAAGCCCCGTGTGGTGGCTGGTGTACAACGGTCACCCCACGGTAAACTAATCCACCCACAGGCACCTTCCAACCTTCGGGATGTAGTTCGGGATCCGGGAATATTACGTCCTTTGTTGAAACACCTGGGAACTCATCCCTTTTTGGCGTGGAAGCAAGTCATCCTCGCTTCGAGGGAGCGCCTTGTTGTGTATCTGTAAAGCATGCACTCCTATGTTCAGCCACCAGGGAGCGCATTCCCTGAAGTCCCAAGGGATCCCAGCATCCCATGGGAGCACTGTATCTAAGCCGGCCCCCCCCAAGACCCGTTCCTCGCTCTGGAGTGCCTCGATAAAGACTGAGGTCACAGTCACTTTAACCTCCCAGTGTGGAGCCTCATGTGTGTTCGGAACACCACACGACCGGTGATGAATGAGTTGGACGAAGGGACAGGGAGTGCGGAGACCCAGGGAGAGGCAGCAGGAAGGGCGAGTGGGACAGGGAGTGCGGAGACCCAGGGAGAGGCAGCAGGAAGGGCGAGAGAGTCAGCGAGTGGGACAGGGAGTGCGGAGGCCCAGGGAGAGGCAGCAGGAAGGGCGAGAGAGTCAGCGAGTGGGCAAACCTGTGGCCGATGCAGTTCGGTGCGCAGCAAGAATAGATCGGATTATTCCCGAAACAGCGCTCGCGTTGGCAAGTGAAGAACGGCAGGGAATGAGGAAGACACAGAGCGAAGGGAGAGCGGGAGGTCTGTGGGGGAGGGGGGACACGAGGGCGGTGTGGGGGAGGGGGACACGAGGGCAGTGTGGGGGAGGGGGACACTAGAGCAGTGTGGGGGAGGGGGGACACGAGGGCAGTGTGGGGGAGGGGGGACACGAGGGCAGTGTGGGGGAGGGGGGACACGAGGGCAGTGTGGGGGAGGGGGGACACGAGGGCAGTGTGGGGGAGGGGGGACACGAGGGCAGTGTGGGGGAGGGGGGACACGAGGGCAGTGTGGGGGAGGGGGGACACGAGGGCAGTGTGGGGGAGGGGGGACACGAGGGCAGTGTGGGGGAGGGGGGACACGAGGGCAGTGTGGGGGAGGGGGGACACGAGGGCAGTGTGGGGGAGGGGGGACACGAGGGCAGTGTGGGGGAGGGGGGACACGAGGGCAGTGTGGGGGAGGGGGGACACGAGGGCAGTGTGGGGGAGGGGGGACACGAGGGCAGTGTGGGGGAGGGGGGACACGAGGGCAGTGTGGGGGAGGGGGGACACGAGGGCAGTGTGGGGGAGGGGGGACACGAGGGCAGTGTGGGGGAGGGGGGACACGAGGGCAGTGTGGGGGAGGGGGGACACGAGGGCAGTGTGGGGGAGGGGGGACACGAGGGCAGTGTGGGGGAGGGGGGACACGAGGGCGGTGTGGGGGAGGGGGGACACGAGGGCGGTGTGGGGGAGGGGGGACACGAGGGCGGTGTGGGGGAGGGGGGACACGAGGGCGGTGTGGGGGAGGGGGGACACGAGGGCGGTGTGGGGGAGGGGGACACTAGAGCAGTGTGGGGGAGGGGGACACGAGGGCAGTGTGGGGGAGGGGGACACGAGGGCAGTGTGGGGGAGGGGGACACTAGAGCAGTGTGGGGGAGGGGGACACGAGAGCGGTGTGGGGGAGGGGGGAACACGAGAGCAGTGTGGGGGAGGGGAACACGAGGGCAGTGTGGGGGAGGGGTACACGAGGGCAGTGTGGGGGAGGGGAACACGAGAGCAGTGTGGGGGAGGGGGGACACGAGAGCAGTGTGGGGGAGGGGGGACACGAGAGCAGTGTGGGGGAGGGGAACACGAGAGCAGTGTGGGGGAGGGGAACACGAGAGCAGTGTGGGGGAGGGGAACACGAGAGCAGTGTGGGGGAGGGGGGACACGAGAGCAGTGTGGGGGAGGGGAACACGAGAGCAGTGTGGGGGAGGGGAACACGAGAGCAGTGTGGGGGAGGGGGAACACGAGAGCAGTGTGGGGGAGGGGAACACGAGGGCGGTGTGGGGGAGGGGGACACGAGAGCAGTGTGGGGGAGGGGGGAACACGAGAGCAGTGTGGGGGAGGGGAACACGAGGGCGGTGTGGGGGAGGGGGGGGGGGAAATGAGACATCACTCACGACTTGCTCCAGTTTCTGCGCCAGGTTCTTGAACTCTGCGGACTCCGGGTCCTCGTACGCACTGCTGTACGGGATGTTGGCGAGAGACAGGTGCCCGCTGTATACTCGGACCGCCATCCGGTCCCCGTGCCGTGATGACTTCCCGTTGGGCAGTTCTGGAGGAGACGGGGCAGGAGCAAAGATTGAGGAGAAAAAAAACAAAACCCCCCCCCGATCCCTTCACTCACATCGCTCGTTGTTCAATTGCTACAACCGCCCAGCGCACAGGAAGATCCCATCGAGCGCCTGCTGTGCCGGCTCTGTGAACAAGCGAACCAATCATTCACACTCCCGCCACCCTGCTCTTTCCCCACAGGGATCAGTGCTGGGACCCCAGCTATTTACAATCTATATTAACCACTTGGAAGAAGGGACTGAGTGTAACGTAGACAAGTTTGCTGATGATACAAAGATGGGAGGAAAAGCAATGTGTGAGGAGGACACAGAAAATCTGCAAAAGGACATAGACAGGCTAAGTGAGTGGGCAAAAATTTGTCAGATGGAGTATAATGTGGTAAAGTGTGAGGTCATGCACTTTGGCAGAAAAAAAAAATCACAGAGCAAGTTATTATTTAAATGGAGAAAGATTGCAAAGTGCCGCAGTACAGCGGGACCTGGGGGTTACTTGTGTATGAAACACAAAAGGTTAGTATGCAGGTACAGCAAGTGATCAGGAAGGCCAATGGTATCTTGGCCTTTATTGCAAAGGGGATGGAGTATAAAAGCAGGGAAGTCTTGCTACAGTTATACAGGGTATTGGTGAGGCCACACCTGGAGTACTGCGTGCAGTTTTGGTCTGCATATTTACCAAAGGATATACTTGCTTTGGAGGCAGTTCAGAGAAGGTTCACTCGGTTGATTCCGGGGATGAGGGGGTTGACTTATGAGGAAAGGTTGAGGAGGTTGGGCCTCTACTCATTGGAGTTCAGAAGAATGAGAGGTGATCTTATGGAAATGTATCAGATTATGAGGGGGCTCGACAAGGTGGATGCAGAGAGGATGTTCCCACTGATGGGGGAGACTAGAACTAGGGGGCATGGTCTTAGAATAAGGGGCCGCCCATTTAAAACTGAGATGAGGAGGAATTTCTTCTCTCAGAGGGTTGTAAATCTGTGGAATTCTCTGCCCCAGAGAGCTGTGGAGGCCGGGACATTGAATATATTTAAGACAGAGATAGACAGTTTCTTAACCGATCGGGGATAAGGGGGCGGGCAGGGAAGTGGAGCTGAGTCCATGATCGGATCAGCCATGATGGTGTTAAATGGCGGAGCAGGCTCGAGGGGCCGAATGGCCCACTCCTGCTCCTGTTTCTTATGTTGTTATGTAGCCCAGCACATTTCCCCTTCCAGTATTTACCCAATTCCCGGTTTGAAAGTCACTATTGAACCTGCTCCGACCGAGCTTTCAGGCAGCACGTTCCCGATCACAACAACTTGCTGCGTAAAAACATTCTCCCCATCTCCCCCTCTGGTTCCCTCGCCGATTATCGTCAATCTGTGTCCCTCTGGTTACCCGCCCTCCTGCCCCCGGGGAACAGCTTCTCCTGATTTACTCCGTCACAAACCCTCGTGATTTTGAACCCCTCGATCAAATCACCCCCTTAACCCTCTCTGCTCGAAGGACAACAACTCCGGCTTCTCCAGTCTCTCCCCGTCACTGATGTCCCTCATCCCTGGGACCGTTCTGGTCAATCTCCTCCGTACCCTCTCGAACACTCGACATTCTTTCTAAAACGCGGTGCCCAGACTGGGACTCACCCCTCCAGATGGAGTTTAATCAGTGCTTTATAAAAAGGGGTTTCTAAAATATTTCCTTGCGTTTATACTCTATGCCACTATGTACAAGAACATCAGAAATAGGAGCAGGAGTCGGCCATTCGGCCCCTCGAGCCATCTCCGCCATTTAATACCATCATGGCTGATCCCATCATGGACACAGCTCCACTTCCCTGCCCGCTCCCTTATCCCCTTATCGGTTAAGAAACTGTCCATCTCTGTCTTAAATATATTCAATGTCCCGGCTTCCACAGCTCTCTGAGGCAGAGAATTCCACAGATTTACAACCCTCAGAGAAGAAATTCCTCCTCATCTCAGTTTTAAATGGGCGGCCCCTTATTCTAAGACCATGCCCCCTAGTTCTAGTCTCCCCCATCAGTGGGAACATCCTCTCTGCATCCCCCTTGTCCAGCCCCCTCATAATCTGATACGTTTCCATAAGATCACCTCTCATTCTTCTGAATTCCAATGAGTAGAGGCCCAACCTACTCAACCTTTCCTCATAAGTCAACCCCCTCATCCCCGGAATCAACCGAGTGAACCTTCTCTGAACTGCCTCCAAAGCAAGTATATCCTTTCGTAAATATGGAAACCAAAACTGCACGCAGTACTCCAGGTGTGGCCTCACCAATACCCTGTATAACTGGAGCAAGACTTCCCTGCTTTTATACTCCATCCCCTTTGCAATAAAGGCCAAGATACCATTGGCCTTCCTGATCACTTGCTGTACCTGCATACTAACCTTTTGTGTTTCATGCACAAGTAACCCCCAGGTCCTGCTGCACTGCGGCACTTTGTAATCTTTCTCCATTTAAATAATAACTTGCTCTTTGATTTTTTTTCTGCCAAAGTGCATGACCTCACACTTTCCAACATTATACTCCATCTGACAAATTTTTGCCCACTCACTTAGCCTGAATATGTCCTTTTGCAGATTTTTTGTGTCCTCCTCACACATTGCTTTTCCTCCCATCTTTGTATTGTCAGCAAACTTGTCTACGTTACACTCAGTCCCTTCTTCCAAGTGGTTAATATAGATTGTAAATAGCTGGGGTCCCAGCACTGATCCCTGTGGCACCCCTCTAGAAACCGTTTGCCAACCCGAGAAAGAACCATTTATCCAGACTCTCTGTTCTCTGTTAGTTAACCCATCCTCTATCCATGTTAATATATTAACCCCCAACCCCGTGAACTTTTATCTTGTGCAGTAACCTGTTATGTGGCACCTTGTCAAATGCCTTCTGGAAATCCAAATACATCACATCCACCGGTTCCCCTTTATCCATCCTGTTCATTACATCCTCAAAGAGCTCCAGCAAATGTTGTGTCAGTTAGCCACATTGTACAAACACCCCCAGCTCTGTGTGCTGCTGGTGAAATTGTACCATTGAGTTATTATTGGCACTCCTCAGTCTTGCCCCCAAAGTGCCTCACATTGACAGTGGTGGACGATGCAGTACCTGTGAAATACCAGTACAGAATGCCAGCCACGGCGGCCAATATCGCCAGAGTCACCAGCACGGCAACCACGATCACCGCAACACGGCAACCCTTTTTCCTTCTCTTCACATGTCCGGCGCCCGACACAGGAAGGAACGTCTCGTGAACACGTCCATCATTCATTGCCTGCGGAGAACAGGGAGCGAAGGTCAGAGGGTAAAGGTCAGCGAGAAACCGAGTCAGCGACGACAGAATACGAACCCGTACCCCAGTGAGTCAGTGTGTGTGGGACCCGTACCCCAGTGAGAGTCAGTGTGTGTGGGACCCGTATCCCAGTGAGAGTCAGTGTGTGTGGGACCTGTACCCCAGTGAGAGTCAGTGTGTGTGGGACTGTACCCCAGTGAGAGTCAGTGTGTGTGGGACTGTACCCCAGTGAGAGTCAGTGTGTGTGGGACTGTACCCCAGTGAGAGTCAGTGTGTGTGGGACCCGTACCCCAGTGAGAGTCAGTGTGTGTGGGACTGTACCCCAGTGAGAGTCAGTGTGTGTGGGACCCGTACCCCAGTGAGAGTCAGTGTGTGTGGGACCCATACCCCAGTGAGAGTCAGTGTGTGTGGGACCCGTACCCCAGTGAGAGTCAGTGTGTGTGGGACTGTACCCCAGTGAGAGTCAGTGTGTGTGGGACCCGTACCCCAGTGAGAGTCAGTGTGTGTGGGACTGTACCCCAGTGAGAGTCAGTGTGTGTGGGACTGTACCCCAGTGAGAGTCAGTGTGTGTGGGACCCGTGCCCCAGTGAGAGTCAGTGTGTGTGGGACTGTACCCCAGTGAGAGTCAGTGTGTGTGGGACCTGTACCCCAGTGAGAGTCAGTGTGTGTGGGACTGTACCCCAGTGAGAGTCAGTGTGTGTGGGACTGTACCCCAGTGAGAGTCAGTGTGTGTGGGACTGTACCCCAGTGAGAGTCAGTGTGTGTGGGACTGTACCCCAGTGAGAGTCAGTGTGTGTGGGACCCGTGCCCCAGTGAGAGTCAGTGTGTGTGGGACTGTACCCCAGTGAGAGTCAGTGTGTGTGGGACCCGTACCCCAGTGAGAGTCAGTGTGTGTGGGACTGTACCCCAGTGAGAGTCAATGTGTGTGGGACCCGTACCCCAGTGAGAGTCAGTGTGTGTGGGACTGTACCCCAGTGAGAGTCAGTGTGTGTGGGACTGTACCCCAGTGAGAATCAGTGTGTGTGGGTCCCGTACCCCAGTGAGAGTCAGTGTGTGTGCGACTGTACCCCAGTGGGAGTCAGTGTGTGTGGGTCCCGTACCCCAGTGAGAGTCAGTGTGTGTGGGTCCCGTACCCCAGTGAGAGTCAGTGTGTGTGGGACTGTACCCCAGTGAGAGTCAGTGAGTGTGGGACCCGTACCCCAGTGAGAGTCAGTGTGTGTGGGACCAGTACCCCAGTGAGAGTCAGTGTGTGTGGGACTGTACCCCAGTGAGAGTCAGTGTGTGTGGGTCCCGTACCCCAGTGAGAGTCAGTGTGTGTGGGACTGTACCCCAGTGAGAGTCAGTGTGTGTGGGACCCGTACCCCAGTGAGAGTTAGTGTGTGTGGGACCGTACCCCAGTGAGAGTCAGTGTGTGTGGGACCCGTACCCCAGTGAGAGTCAGTGTGTGTGGGAACCGTACCCCAGTGAGAGTCAGTGTGTGTGGGAACCGTACCCCAGTGAGAGTCAGTGTGTGTGGGACCCGTACCCCAGTGAGAGTCAGTGTGTGTGGGAACCGTACCCCAGTGAGAGTCAGTGTGTGTGGGACTGTACCCCAGTGAGAGTTAGTGTGTGTGGGACTGTACCCCAGTGAGAGTCATTGTGTGTGGGACTGTACCCCAGTGAGAGTCAGTGTGTGTGGGACTGTACCCCAGTGAGAGTCAGTGTGTGTGGGACTGTACCCCAGTGAGAGTCATTGTGTGTGGGACTGTACCCCAGTGAGAGTCAGTGTGTGTGGGACTGTACCCCAGTGAGAGTCAGTGTGTGTGGGACCCGTACCCCAGTGAGAGTCAGTGTGTGTGGGACTGTACCCCAGTGAGAGTCAGTGTGTGTGGGACTGTACCCCAGTGAGAGTCAGTGTGTGTGGGACCCGTACCCCAGTGAGAGTCAGTGTGTGTGTGGGACCCGTACCCCAGTGAGAGTCAGTGTGTGTGGGACCCGTACCCCAGTGAGAGTCAGTGTGTGTGGGACTGTACCCCAGTAAGAGTCAGTGTGTGTGGGACTGTACCCCAGTGAGAGTCAGTGTGTGTGGGACTGTACCCCAGTGAGAGTCAGTGTGTGTGGGACCCGTACCCCAGTGAGAGTCAGTGTGTGTGGGACTGTACCCCAGTGAGAGTGGGACTGTACCCCAGTGAGAGTCAGTGTGTGTGGGACCCGTACCCCAGAGAGAGTCAGTGTGTGTGGGACCTGTACCCCAGTGAGAGTCAGTGTGTGTGGGACTGTACCCCAGTGAGAGTGGGACTGTACCCCAGTGAGAGTCAGTGTGTGTGGGACCCGTACCCCAGAGAGAGTCAGTGTATGTGGGACCTGTACCCCAGTGAGAGTCAGTGTGTGTGGGACTGTACCCCAGTGAGAGGCAGTGTGTGTGGGACTGTACCCCAGAGAGAGTCAGTGTGTGTGGGACTGTACCCCAGTGAGAGTCAGTGTGTGTGGGACTGTACCCCAGAGAGAGTCAGTGTGTGTGGGACCAGTACCCCAGTGAGAGTCAGTGTGTGTGGGACTGTACCCCAGTGAGAGTCAGTGTGTGTGGGACCTGTACCCCAGTGAGAGTCAGTGTGTGTGGGACTGTACCCCAGTGAGAGTCAGTGTGTGTGGCACCCGTACCCCAGTGAGAGTCAGTGTGTGTGGGACTGTACCCCAGTGAGAGTCAGTGTGTGTGGGACTGTACCCCAGTGAGAGTCAGTGTGTGTGGGACCCGTACCCCAGTGAGAGTCAGTGTGTGTGGGACTGTACCCCAGTGAGAGTGGGACTGTACCCCAGTGAGAGTCAGTGTGTGTGGGACCCGTACCCCAGAGAGAGTCAGTGTGTGTGGGACCTGTACCCCAGTGAGAGTCAGTGTGTGTGGGACTGTACCCCAGTGAGAGTTAGTGTGTGTAGGACCCGTACCCCAGTGAGAGTCAGTGTGTGTGGGACTGTACCCCAGTGAGAGTCAGTGTGTGTGGGACCCTTACCCCAGTGAGAGTCAGTGTGTGTGGGACTGTACCCCAGAGAGAGTCAGTGTGTGTGGGACCAGTACCCCAGTGAGAGTCAGTGTGTGTGGGACTGTACCCCAGTGAGAGGCAGTGTGTGTGGGACTGTACCCCAGAGAGAGTCAGTGTGTGTGGGACTGTACCCCAGTGAGAGTCAGTGTGTGTGGGACCAGTACCCCAGAGAGAGTCAGTGTGTGTGGGACCAGTACCCCAGTGAGAGTCAGTGTGTGTGGGACTGTACCCCAGTGAGAGTCAGTGTGTGTGGGACCTGTACCCCAGTGAGAGTCAGTGTGTGTGGGTCTGTACCCGAGTGAGAGTCAGTGTGTGAGGGACCCGTACCCCAGTGAGAGTCAGTGTGTGTGGGACCCGTACCCCAGTGAGAGTCAGTGTGTGTGGGACCCGTACCCCAGTGAGAGTCAGTGTGTGTGAGACCCGTACCCCAGTGAGAGTCAGTGTGTGTGAGACCCGTACCCCAGTGAGAGTCAGTGTGTGTGGGACTGTAACCCAGTGAGAGTCAGTGTGTGTGGGACTGTACCCCAGTGAGAGTCAGTGTGTGTGGGACCTGTACCCCAGTGAGAGTCAGTGTGTGTGGGACCTGTACCCCAGTGAGAGTCAGTGTGTGTGGGACTGTACCCCAGTGAGAGTCAGTGTGTGTGGGACTGTATCCCAGTGAGAGTCAGTGTGTGTGGGACCCGTACCCCAGTGTCAGTGTGTGTGGGACCTGTACCCCAGTGAGAGTCAGTGTGTGTGGGACCCGTACCCCAGTGAGAGTCCGCGTGTGTGGGACTGTACCCCAGTGAGAGTCAGTGTGTGTGGGACCCGTACCCCAGTGAGAGTCAGTGTGTGTGGGACTGTACCCCAGTGAGAGTCAGTGTGTGTGGGACCCGTACCCCAGTGAGAGTCAGTGTGTGTGGGACTGTACCCCAGTGAGAGTCAGTGTGTGTGGGACTGTACCCCAGTGAGAGTCAGTGTGTGTGTGGACCCGTACCCCAGTGAGAGTCAGTGTGTGTGGGACCCGTACCCCAGTGAGAGTCAGTGTGTGTGGGGCACAGACACGGGTTTGTTTTCAGGCAGTTGAAGTTTGAATCTGACTAAACATTCTGACAGTCCCTCCCTCCTGTTGTGGTGAGGCAGCGAGACCGGAACAACAGGAACAACCTGTCAGCCCTCGAAGGAGAGAATCAGCAACTAGCAGAGCAAGGCGTGGCCATCCTCGGGGAGAGGGAGGAGAGGGAGGAGAGGGAGGAGAGGGAGGAGAGGGAGGAGAGGGAGGAGAGGGAGGAGAGGGAGGAGAGGGAGGAGAGGGAGGAGAGGGAGGAGAGGGAGGAGAGGGAGGAGAGGGAGGAGAGGGAGGAGAGGGAGGAGAGGGAGGAGAGGGAGGAGAGGGAGGAGAGGGAGGAGAGGGAGGAGAGGGAGGAGAGGGAGGAGAGGGAGGAGAGGGAGGAGAGGGAGGAGAGGGAGGAGAGAGAGAGAAAGGGAGACACAGAGAGACAATAGGTGCAGGAGTAGGCCATTCGGCCCTTCGAGCCTGCACCACCATTCAATGTGATCATGGCTGATCATTCCCTCAGTACCCCATTCCTGCTTTCTCTCCATACCCCTTGATCCCTTTAGCCGTAAGGGCCACATCCAACTCCCTTTTGAATATATTTAGTGAATTGGCCTCAACAACTCTCTGTGGTAGAGAATTCCGCAGGTTCACAATTCTCTGAGTGAAGAAGTTTCTCCTCATCTCGGTCCTAAATGGCTTACCCCTTATCCTTAGACTGTGACCGTGGTTCTGGACTTCCCCAACATCGGGAACATTCTTCCTGCATCTAACCTGTCCAGTCCCGTCAGAATTTGATATGTTTCTATGAGATCCTCTCTCATTCTTCTAAATTCCAGTGAATATAAGTCTAGTCGATCCAGTCTTTCTTCATATGTCAGTCCTGCCATCCCGGAAATCAGTCTGGTGAACCTTCGCTGCACTCCCTCAATATCAAGAATGTCCTTCCTCAGATTAGGAGACCAAAACTGAACACAATATCCCAGGTGAGGCCTCACCAAGGCCCTGTACAACTGCAGTAAGACCTCCCTGCTCCTATACTCAAATCCTCTCGCTATGAAGGCCAACATACCATTTGCCTTCTTCACCGCCTGCTGTACCTGCATGCCAACTTTCAATGACTGATGTACCATGACACCCAGGTCTCGTTGCACCTCCCCTTTTCCTAATCTGTCACCATTCAGATAATATTCTGCCTTCGTGTTTTTGCCCCCAAAGTGGATAACCTCACATTTATCCACATTATACTGCATCTGCCATGTATTTGCCCACTCACCTAACCTATCCAAGTCACCCTGCAGCCTCTTAGCATCCCCCTCACAGCTCACACCGCCACCCAGCTTAGTGTCATCTGCAAACTTGGAGATATTACACTCAATTCCTTTGTCTAAATCATTGATGTATATTGTAAATAGCTGGGATCCCAGCACTGAGCCCTGCGGCACTCCACTAGTCACTGCCTGCCATTCTGAAAAGGACCAGTTTATCCCGACTCTCTGCTTCCTGTCTGCCAACCAGTTCTCTATCCACGTCAGTACATTACTCCCAATACCATGTGCTTTAATTTCACACACCAATCTCTTGTGTGGGACCTTCTCAAAAGCCTTTTGAAAGTCCAAATGCACCACATCCACTGGTTCTCCCTTGTCCACTCTACTAGTTACATTCTCAAAAAATTCCAGAAGATTTGTCAAGCATGATTTCCCTTTCATAAATCCATGCTGACTTGGACCGATCCTGTCACTGCTTTCCAAATACGCTGCTATTTCATCTTTAATAATTGATTCCAACATTTTCCCTACTACTGATGTCAAGCTAACCGGTCTATAATTACCCGTTTTCTCTCTCCCTCCTGTTTTAAAAAGTGGTGTTACATTAGCTACCCTCCAGTCCATAGGAACTGATCCAGAGTCGATAGACTGTTGGAAAATGATCACCAATGCATCCACTATTTCTCGGGCCACCTCCTTAAGTACTCTGGGATGCAGACTATCAGGCCCCGGGGATTTATCGGGCTTCAATCCCATCAATTTCCCTAACACAATTTCCCGCCTAATAAGGAGATCCTTCAGTTCCTCCTTCTCACTAGACCCTCGGTCCCCTAGTACTTTCGGAAGGTTATTTGTGTCTTCCTTCGTGAAGACAGAACCAAAGTATTTGTTGAATTGGTCCGCCATTTCTTTGTTCCCCATTATAAATTCACCTGAATCTGACTGCAAGGGACCTACGTTTGTCTTCACTAATCTTTTTCTCTTCACATATCTATAGAAGCTTTTGCAGTCAGTTTTTATGTTCCCAGCAAGCTTACTCTCATACTCTATTTTCCCCCTCCTAATTAAACCCGTTGTCCTCCTCTGCTCAATTCTAAATTTCTCCCAGTCCTCAGGTTTGCTGCTTTTTCTGCCCAATTTATAGGCCTCTTCCTTGGATTTAACACTATCCCTAATTTCCCTTGTTAGCCACGGTTGAGCCACCTTCCCCATTTTATTTTTACACCAGACAGGGATGTACAATTGTTGAAGTTCATCCATGTGATCTTTAAATGTTTGCCATTGTCTATCCACCGTCAACCCTTTAAATATCACTCGCCAGTCTATTCTAGCCAATTCACGTCTCATACCATCGAAGTTACCTTTCCTTAATTTCAGGGACACACACAGGGGGGGGACAGAGACACAGAGCGCGTGCACAGAGCACCCAGAGACACACACACAGGACACCCACAGAAACACACGGAGCGCGTGCACAGGGCACCCAGAGACACACACACAGTACGTGCACAGGGCACCCAGAGACACACACACAGGGCACCCAGAGACACACACACAGGGCACCCACAGAGACACACGGAGCGCGTGCACAGGGCACCCAGAGACACACACACAGAGCACGTGCACAGGGCACCCAGGGCGCGCACAGAGACACAGCCCAGAGCTCAGGAGCTTGGGCACAGAGAGAGTCAGGGCATCGGGACCCGAACAATACCAAGGCTGGGGGCCCAGCTCCCTTGGTGTGGCAGCTCACAGGATCTCTGCCTTCCTCCCCACAGCCCCCGCCTTCGGAGGGGAGGATGGAACTCTCCGCAGGTTCCGATACCTGCACCAGGCCGGGATTCACCGGTCCGGCCCCAACTGGAGGATTGTGTCCAATTCTGGGCCCTGCACTTTAGGGAGGATGTGAGGCCTTAGAGAGGGAGGGGAGGGAGATTGACCAGAATGGTTCCGGGGGGATGGGGGAACTTCAGTGACGTGGGGGGGAGACTGGAGAAGCCGGGGGTTGTTTGCCGAGGAGCAGAGAGGGTTGAGTGGAGATTTGATCGAGGTGCTCACAATCACGAGGGATCTGGACAGAGTGGATCGAGAGAGAAACTGTTCCCCATTGGTGGAAGGGTGGAGAACCAGAGGACACAGATTTAAGGCGATTGGCCGAAGGAGAAACGTGTTTTTACGCAGCGAGTGTTTAGGATCGGGACTGCGCTGCCTGAGAGGGTGGGGGAGGCAGACTCAATCGTGGCTTTCAGAAGGGGAATCGGATACGTCCCTGAAGGAGGGAGATGTACCGGGCTCCGGGGAGAGGGCTGGGGGAGTGGGACCAAACATTGTGGCCGTGGGATCTTTTACAACCAACTGAGATGGCAGACGGGGCCTCGGTTTAACGTCTCATTCAAAAGACGGCCCCTCCGACAGTGCGGCACTCCCTCAGTACTGCCCCTCCGACAGTGCGGCACTCCCTCAGTACTGCCCCTCCGACAGTGCGGCACTCCCTCAGTACTGCCCCTCCGACAGTGCAGGGGTCCCTCAGTACTGCCCCTCCGACAGTGCAGGGGTCCCTCAGTACTGCCCCTCCGACCGTGCGGCGCTCCCTCAGTACTGCCCCTCCAACAGTGCGGCACTCCCTCAGTACTGCCCCTCCGACAGTGCGGCACTCCCTCAGTACTGCCCCTCCGACAGTGCGGCACTCCCTCAGTACTGCCCCTCCGACAGTGCGGCACTCCCTCAGTACTGCCCCTCCGACAGTGCGGCGCTCCCTCAGTACTGCCCCTCCGACAGTGCGGCACTCCCTCAGTACTGCCCCTAGGGTGTTCTGCCTGGGGAAGGGAGCCTAACCCATGACTTTGTGACTCAGAGGTGAGCGAGAGATACCAGTGAATCAGAACGGAGAGAGATAGAGAGAGAGAGAGAGAGAGGCCGTGTTTGGGGAATTTCGCTGTTCCACAGGAACTGGCCCTCCTCACATTCCCTGGCAGTGGGTAGTGGGCCCCACCTCACCTGCCCCTTTAAGTACCTCACACCAAGTAAAGACTATTTCAACAGTGGCTTTCACTCGCTGTAGAAGTCCCAAAGCGACTTCCAGCCAATGGAGTAGTTTCCGAAGCATCGTCACAGTTGTAATGCAGCCAACAATAGCACTCACCTCCCGAGCTCGCCCCTGGAATTCTCTCCCTCGACCCGACCTTCGATACACCTCCTGAGTGTGATTCCTGAGTTCCACGTAACTCCGTCCCACACCCAAAGCTCGCTCCCTCCTGCCTCACTCACACTCACTGTTCACAGGTGTGGCTCTGTGGAAACTGCAGACTTCAAGCCCAGTCCGACCTTGCCAACACTCTGTGACTTCCTGATCACAACAAACTCAATTAACAAACTCACAGGCAATTCCCCTCCCCCGGTTACTCCTCCCAGTCCAGATTTAAAGGCATACTGTCATCCACCTGAATATAGACTCTCGCTAGGGTATGGGTCCCACACACACTGTCTCTCACTGGGGTACGGGTCCCACACACACTGACTCTCACTGGGGTACAGGTCCCACACACACTGACTCTCACTGGGGTACAGTCCCACACACACTGACTCTCACTGGGGTACGGGTCCCACACACACTGACTCTCACTGGGGTACAGTCCCACACACACTGACTCTCACTGGGGTACGGGTCCCACACACACTGACTCTCACTGGGGTATGGGTCCCACACACACTGACTTTCACTGGGGTACAGTCCCACACACACTGACTCTCACTGGGGTACAGTCCCACACACACTGACTCTCACTGGGGTACAGTCCCACACACACTGACTCTCACTGGGGTACGGGTCCCACACACACTGACTCTCACTGGGGTACAGTCCCACACACACTGACTCTCACTGGGGTACAGTCCCACACACACTGACTCTCACTGGGGTACGGGTCCCACACACACTGACCCTCACTGGGGTACGGGTCCCACACACACTGACTCTCACTGGGGTACGGGTCCCACACACACTGACTCTCACTGGGGTACAGTCCCACACACACTGACTCTCACTGGGGTATGAGGGAAAGGACAAAATAACTCCATCCCCCTTTCCTAATCGATCGACTCGCTTTTGTAACTCAGTCTTTCAGATGAGACGTTAAATGGCAGACGTAAACGGTCCAATGCCACGATTTGGAAGAAGAGCAGGGGGAGTTCTCCCCGGTGTCCTGGGGCCAATATTTATCCCTCAACCAACATCACTAAAACAGATGATCTGGGTCATTATCACAGGGCTGTGTGTGGGAGCTTGCTGTGCGCAAATTGGCTGCCGTGTTTCTCACAATACAACAGGGACCACATCCCAAATAAAGTACTTCTTTGGCGTTGAGGCGAGTTGGCACATCTTGAGGAGGAGTATCATGGGACATCAGTCATTGAAAGTTGGCCATGCAGGTACAGCAGGCGGTGAAGAAAGCAAATGGTATGTTGGCCTTCATAGCGAGGGGATTTGAGTATAGGAGCAGGGAGGTTTTACTGCAGTTGTACAGGGCCTTGGTGAGGCCACACCTGGAGTATTGTGTACAGTTTTGGTCTCCTAATCTGAGGAAGGACATTCTTGCTATTGAGGGAGTGCAGCGAAGGTTCACCAGACTGATTCCCGGGATGGCTGGACTGACATATGAAGAAAGACTGGATCGACTGGGCTTATATTCACTGGAATTTAGAAGAATGAGAGGGGATCCCATAGAAACATATAAAATTCTGACGGGACGGGACAGGTTAGATGCAGGAAGAATGTTCCCGATGTTGGGGAAGTCCAGAACCAGGGGTCACAGTCTAAGGATAAGGGGTAAGCCATTTAGGACCGAGATGAGGAGAAACTTCTTCACCCAGAGAGTGGTGAACCTGTGGAATTCTCTACCACAGAAAGTTGTTGATGCCAGTTCACTAAATATATTCAAGAGGGAGTTAGATGTGGCCCTTACGGCTAAAGGGATCAAGGGGTATGGAGAGAAAGCAGGAAAGGGATACTGAGGGAATGATCAGCCATGATCTTATTGAATGGTGGTGCAGGCTCGAAGGGCCGAATGGCCAACTCCTGCACCTAGTGTCGATGTTTCTATGAGACTGAGGGGCTGTCATTTCTGAGTTGTGGTTAAAGCTGGGCACAAGACCAATGACTGTTGCTGGAACTTCTCATACAGCAAGTGATCAGGAAGGCCAATGGTATCTTGGCCTTTATTGCAAAGGGGATGGAGTATAAAAGCAGGGAAGTCTTGCTCCAGTTATACAGGGTATTGGTGAGGCCACACCTGGAGTACTGCGTGCAGTTTTGGTTTCCATATTTACGAAAGGACATACTTGCTTTGGAGGCAGTTCAGAGAAGGTTCACTCGGTTGATTCCGGGGATGAGGGGGTTGACTTATGAGGAAAGGTTGAGGAGGTTGGGCCTCTACTCATTGGAATTCAGAAGAATGAGAAGTGATCTTATCGAAACGTATCAGATTATGAGGGGGCTCGACAAGGTGAATGCAGAGAGGATGTTTCCCCCTCGTGGGGGAATCTAGAACTAGGAAGCATAGAAACATAGACAATAGGTGCAGGAGTGGGCCATTCGGCCCTTCGAGCCTGCACCACCATTCAATAAGATCATGACTGATCATTCCCTCAGTACCCCATTCCTGCTTTCTCTCCATAACCCTTGATCCCCCGAGTAGTAAGGACTTCATCTAACTCCCTTTTGAATATATTTAGTGAATTGGCCCCAACAACTCTCTGTGGTAGAGAATTCCACAGGTTCACCACTCTCTGGGTGAAGAAGTTTCTCCTCATCTTGGTCCTAAATGGCTTACCCCTTATCCTTAGACTGTGTCCCCTGGTTCTGGACTTCCCCAACATCGGGAACATTCTTCCTGCATCTAACCTGTCCAGTCCCGTCACAATTTTATATGTTTCTATGAGATCCCCTCTCATTCTTCTAAACTCCAGTGAATATAAGCCCAGTCGATCCAGTCTTTCTTCATATGTCAGTCCCGCCATCCCGGGAATCAGTCTGGTGAACCTTCGCTGCACTCCCTCAATAGCAAGAACGTCCTTCCTCAGATTAGGAGACCAAAACTGAACACAATATTCCAGGTGAGGCCTCACCAAGGCCCTGTACAACTGCAGTAAGACCTCCCTGCTCCTATACTCAAATCCCCTCGCTATGAAGGCCAACATGCCATTTGCTTTCTTCACCACCTGCTGTACCTGCATGCCAACTTTCAATGACTGATGTACCATGACACCCAGGTCTCGTTGCACCTCCCCTTTTCCTAATCTGTCGCCAAACTTTCAGATTCATTGTCGGTGACTTTCCCCTCGGTACATTATTTTTTCACCCGGCGAGTTTCCAGATAAGTTTTTGAACGTTATCGCCCACATCCCTTGCCCCTCCCCCTCCGCTCGCCGGGACCAGACCGCCCGCGTACAATAGCACGAAGAACCGCCAGGGCGGCATTTTGGACACAACCGGCGATGTTCCGATCGCCGAGTGACCCCGTCCTGCTTAAACATGGCGGCCGGAGTCTGCAACGGTCAGTTCAAGGTTCTTTATTTCGGTTTAATTTGAAAACGGCGATTCGGTATAAAAGTGTCTTGAAAATACTTTGTACGTTTTTGTAGAATTTTTATAGAATCGGCCCAAACGCAGCCTCGGACTCAATTTTAAATACTTGCGGTCCATTCTGGTAACGACCACCCATGTTACTAACGTTGCACTTCCTCGCCGAGAAAACGGCCGACATTGAGCGCGGAACGCCCCATTTAATCGTTGGGCGATGCGTTTTAATTACCTTTTTAAACACAAAAAAACAAATTCTCACCAGCTTCACTCACCAAATGTTAGCGGTACTGCTCGGCGTACAATCGGGCGTTGGAAAGGGCTTTCGGGAAAGTGTGGCCCATGAGGTTCTGAGGGGGCTGGACAGGGTGGATGCAGAGAGGATGCTTCCCCTCGTGGGGGAGACTAGAACTAGGGGGCATGGTCTCAGAATAAGGGGCCGCCCAGTTAAAACTGAGATGAGGAGGAATTTCTTCTCTCAGAGGGTTGTAAATCTGTGGAATTCTCTGCCCCAGAGAGCTGTGGAGGCCGGGACATTGAATATATTTAAGGTGGAGATAGACAGATTTTTGAGCGATAAGGGAGTGAAGGGTTATGGGGAGCGGGCGGGGAAGTGGAGCTGAGTCCATGATGGGATCAGCCCATGATCGTATTAAATGGCGGAGCAGGCTCGAGGGGCCGAATGGCCGACTCCTGCTCCTGTTTCTGATGTTCTTCCCAGTCCCATCTTGCATTCTGTGTTACCAGGTAGTTTACAGCCAATTCTGCCTCAATCGAGACCGTTCCACTCAGCAAAGTGCGTTGCTGAATATCACCCAACAATAATCCAGTGATCACTGGGACCACGAACCCAAACCCCAGTGAGAGTCAGTGTGTGTGGGACCTGTACCCCAGTGAGAGTCAGTGTGTGTGGGACCCGTACCCCAGTGAGAGTCAGTGTGTGTGGGACCCGTACCCCAGTGAGAGTCAGTGTGTGTGGGACTGTACTCCAGTGAGAGTCAGTGTGTGTGGGACTGTACCCCAGTGAGAGTCAGTGTGTGTGGGACCCGTACCCCAGTGAGAGTCAGTGTGTGTGGGACCCGTACCCCAGTGAGAGTCAGTGTGTGTGGGACTGTACCCCAGTGAGAGTCAGTGTGTGTGGGACCCGTACCCCAGTGAGAGTCAGTGTGTGTGGGACCCGTACCCCAGTGAGAGTCAGTGTGTGTGGGACCCGTACCCCAGTGAGAGTCAGTGTGTGTGGGACCCGTACCCCAGTGAGAGTCAGTGTGTGTGGGACCCGTACCCCAGTGAGAGTCACTGTGTGTGGGACCCGTACCCCAGTGAGAGTCAGTGTGTGTGGGACTGTACCCCAGTGAGAGTCAGTGTGTGTGGGACCCGTACCCCAGTGAGAGTCAGTGTGTGTGGGACTGTACCCCAGTGAGAGTCAGTGTGTGTGGGACCCGTACCCCAGTAAGAGTCAGTGTGTGTGGGACCCATACCCCAGTGAGAGTCAGTGTGTGTGGGACCTGTACCCCAGTGAGAGTCAGTGTGTGTGGGACCCGTACCCCAGTGAGAGTCAGTGTGTGTGGGACCCGTACCCCAGTGAGAGTCAGTGTGTGTGGGACCCGTACCCCAGTGAGAGACAGTGTGTGTGGGACTGTACCCCAGTGAGAGTCAGTGTGTGTGAGACCCATACCCCAGTGAGAGTCAGTGTGTGTGGGACCTGTACCCCAGTGAGAGTCAGTGTGTGTGGGACTGTACCCCAGTGAGAGTCAGTGTGTGTGGGACCCGTACCCCAGTGAGAGTCAGTGTGTATGGGACTGTACCCCAGTGAGAGTCAGTGTGTGTGGGACTGTACCCCAGTGAGAGTCAGTGTGTGTGGGACTGTACCCCAGTGAGAGTCAGTGTGTGTGGGACCCGTACCCAAGTGAGAGTCAGTGTGTGTGGGACTGTACCCCAGTGAGAGTCAGTGTGTGTGGGACTGTACCGCAGTGAGAGTCAGTGTGTGTGGGACCCGTACCCCAGTGAGAGTCAGTGTGTGTGGGACCCGTACCCCAGTGAGAGTCAGTGTGTGGGACCCGTACACCAGTGAGAGTCAGTGTGTGTGGGCCCCGTACCCCAGTGAGAGTCAGTGTGTGTGGGACCTGTTCCCCAGTGAGAGTCAGTGTGTGTGGGACCTGTACCCCAGTGAGAGTCAGTGTATGGGACCTGTACCCCAGTGAGAGTCAGTGTGTGTGGGACTGCACCCCAGTGAGAGTCATTGTGTGTGGGACTGTACCCCAGTGAGAGTCAGTGTGTGTGGGACCTGTACCCAGTGAGAGTCAGTGTGTGTGGGACTGTACCCCAGTGAGAGTCAATGTGTGTGAGACCCGTACCCCAGTGAGAGTCAGTGTGTGTGGGACTGTACCCCAGTGAGAGTCAGTGCGTGTGGGACCCGTACCCCAGTGAGAGTCAGTGTGTGTGGGACCCGTACCCCAGTGAGAGTCAGTGTGTGTGGGACCGGTACCCCAGTGAGAGTCAGTGCGTGTGGGACCCGTACCCCAGTGAGAGTCAGTGTGTGTGGGACTGTACCCCAGTGAGAGTCAGTGTGTGTGGGACTGTACCCCAGTGAGAGTCAGTGTGTGTGGGACCTGTACCCCAGTGAGAGTCAGTGTGTGTGGGACTGTACCCCAGTGAGAGTCAGTGTGTGTGGGACCTGTACCCCAGTGAGAGTCAGTGTGTGTGGGACCCGTACCCCAGTGAGAGTCAGTGTGTGTGGGACTGTACCCCAATGAGAGTCAGTGTGTGTGGGACACGTACCCCAGTGAGAGTCAGTGTGTGTGGGACTGTACCCCAGTGAGAGTCAGTGCGTGTGGGACCCGTACCCCAGTGAGAGTCAGTGTGTGTGGAACCCGTACCCCAGTGAGAGTCAGTGTGTGTGGGACCCGTACCCCAGTGAGAGTCAGTGTGTGTGGGACCTGTACCCCAGTGAGAGTCAGTGTGTGTGGGACTGTACCCCAGTGAGAGTCAGTGTGTGTGGGACCCGTACCCCAGTGAGAGTCAGTGTGTGTGGGACCCATACCCCAGTGACGGTCAGTGTGTGTGGGACCCGTACCCCAGTGAGAGTCAGTGTGTGTGGGACCCGTATCCCAGTGAGAGTCAGTGTGTGTGGGACCCGTACCCCAGTGAGAGTCAGTGTGTGTGGGACCCGTACCCCAGTGAGAGTCAGTGTGTGTGGGATCCGTACCCCAGTGAGAGTCAGTGTGTGTGGGACCCGTACCCCAGTGAGAGTCAGTGTGTGTGGGACCCGTACCCCAGTGAGAGTCAGTGTGTGTGGGACTGTACCCCAGTGAGAGTCAGTGTGTGTGGGACCCGTACCCCAGTGAGAGTCAGTGTGTGTGGGACTGTACCCCAGTGAGAGTCAGTGTGTGTGGGACTGTACCCCAGTGAGAGTCAGTGTGTGTGGGACCCGTACCCCAGTGAGATTCCTGAAAATTAAACACTAGAAAATCTGACACAAACACGTGGGAAATAACAGCACGGTTTAATTTATTACCGACATCTTGACTTTAAATAAACACATCATGAATCTGCTGGTGAGGAATGCTGTGAAATCGACCACTATCGGGCAGTCTGGTCGGTGCGAGGGGTCGTGACCCACAGTTCAGGGGTTGTGGGGACACAGACCCGTGTCCCCTCACCGTGCGGGAGAATCGCTGACACAGACCTCGCGTCCCCTCACCTTGCGGGGGAATCGCTGACACAGATCCCGCGTCCCCTCCCCGTGCGGGGGAATCGCTGACACAGACCCCCCGTTCCTCCCCGTGCGGGGGAATCGCTGACACAGACCCCGCGTCCCCCTCCCCGTGCGGGGGAATCGCTGACACAGACCCCGCGTCCCATTGGGTGGTCAATATCCCAGCATCCCTTGCACGTACAGATTGAAAGCATTAGCCAACCAGTGATGCACATTAGAGCAACCAATCCCTTTACAGATTACCACGGAGTCCAGTTTGGGGCTGACCGACCCGTAAGGATTACGACATCAAAATTATAAACGATCTTTCATATTTTGGTTTAAATTAAAAGCATCATATACAGATATTAAACTGAAACGCGCAGAATTAGACATTCCTAGATTAAAGAGCTTTGCAGAAATTCGTGAAGGTTAAGGTCCCTCTCTCTCGCCCTCTCCCCATTTTCCCATCGGATTATTTGACTCGGAACGTTCATTGCCCGGATCCCGGATCTGTTTGCAACATCCGGGTTATCATTCCCCAGTCAGGATCACAACAACATTACTGTTGCTGTCTGGGGCGGTGAGGTCAGGGTGGGGGCGAGGGAACGACAGGCCAGCTCCGACCCCCAGTCCCGAGGGTTGAAAGGTCACAGTCTGACCAAACCCCCGACCTTGCCCACGATCCAATCCCCGGGTCGGTGAGACAAACCTGTCGCCCGATCTGACACCACCCACCCCCCCCCCCCCACCCCAGGGACCCCCGGCAAGGGTGAAAGGTCAGCCTCTGGGGCTATGACACCTCAGGGCGCGTTTGACCCCAGGGGTCTCGGATTGGGGTGAAAGGTCGGGAGCTCGGGAGTGGGGACGGAGGGAGAGGAACGTGTGGACGGGGGAGGGAGAGCCTGAGGTAGAACTCACCAGCCAATCCAACGACACAATCAGAAGAACGGGAGGGAAGGGAGGCGGGCGGGGGGGGGGCATTTGGGAGGGAGGGGCAAATGGGGCGCCAGGACACAACGCTGGGCGCGCATCGAGGCGAGATGGGTGGGACGGTTAGAAAGACGGCCGGATCGAGGGAACGTCGGAAGCAGGTTCTGGTTAAATGGGAAGCACTAGGGCGAAATGGGCCCCCCCCCCTCACCCTTCCCCCCACTCCCCACCATTCCTCCCACCCCCTCGACCAATCCCCTCCCGCCCCCTACAATCCCCCTACCCTCCATCCCCCCCTCGCGTCCCATCTCCGCTCCGGTGGAGCTGAACTCCGATCACGGCCCATTGCATATCGAAAATATTTGCTGGTCGCACATAACCCCACCCCCCCCCAACCAGAAACAAGCCAACAAAAGCTTCAAACTCCGCCCCCCACACACCCCACCCCCGCTCCCCCCAGCCCACCCCCCCCCCAACCAGAAACAAGCCAACAAAAGCTTCAAACTCCGCCCCCCCCCACACCCCACCCCCGCTCCCCCCAGCCCACCCTGGTGTGATCGAGGCCTCACATTGGTGGCACTGATGACACAGCTCTCCCCGCACCCCCCCCCCCCTCCCCCCCGCCCCACCGCGCCTCAGTTCTGCATTTGTTCGAAGAATTTGTAGGTGGGATTCTCGTAGCCGTGATTCTGCATCTTGTTCAGTTTCCGCTCCTCCGGGGTCAACATGGGGTCGACCTGCGGGAAGACCAATCAGGGAAGAGCGTGGTCAGTAGGGGGCTACGTCATTCCAACGGGTCGGTCCATTGGGATTGTGTACAACGGGAGTCAACAGGAAGGGTTTTGGGACCATTGGGATTGTGTACAGTGGGAGTGAATGGGAAGGGGTTTGGGTCCATTGGGATTGTGTACAGTGGGAGTCAATGGGAAGGGGTTTGGGTCCATTGGGATTGTGTACAGTGGGAGTGACTGGGAAGGGGTTTGGGTCCATTGGGATTGTGTACAGTGGGAGTGAATGGGAAGGGGTTTGGGTCCATTGGGATTGTGTACAGTGGGAGTGAATGGGAAGGGGTTTGGGTCCATTGGGATTGTGTACAGTGGGAGTGAATGGGAAGGGGTTTGGGTCCATTGGGATTGTGTACAGTGGGAGTGACTGGGAAGGGGTTTGGGTCCATTGGGATTGTGTACAGTGGGAGTGAATGGGGAGGGGTTTGGGTCCATTGGGATTGTGTACAATGGGAGTCAATGGGAAGGGGTTTGGGTCCATTGGGATTGTGTACAGTGGGAGTGACTGGGAAGGGGTGTGGTCCATTGGGATTGTGTACAGTGGGAGTGACTGGGAAGGGGTTTGGTTCCATTGGGATTGTGTACAGTGGGAGTGAATGGGAAGGGGTTTGGGTCCATTGGGATTGTGTACAGTGGGAGTGAATGGGAAGGGGTTTGGGTCCATTGGGATTGTGTACAGTGGGAGTGAATGGGAAGGGGTTTGGGTCCATTGGGATTGTGTACATTGGGAGTGAATGGGAAGGGGTTTGGGTCCATTGGGAATGTACACAGTGGGAGTGAATGGGAAGGGATTTGGGTCCATTGGGATTGTGTACAGTGGGAGTGAATATCGGACATCACACACTCACCTCCACGATTCCATGACTGATACTGCCATAGGGTTTTCTACGAACCATGAAGAGAGACAGGACGACTATCATCGCTATGGCAACTGCAATGACCAGAAGACCAATCAGAGTGCCTTTGTTGAGAGCAACTTTAACCTCAGGCTCCTAGCGAAACAGAAGAGGGCAGATTAGTGATCAGGAGCAGGAACCCTGGCTGATTTTCCCTCTCTCTAACGAAGGGGTCACTGGGCAGTGATCAGGAGCAGGAACCCTGGCTGATTTCCCTCTCTCTAACCCAGGGGTCACTGGGCAGTGATCTGGAGCAGGAACCCTGGCTGATTTCCCCCTCTCTCTAACCCAGAGGTCACTGGGCAGTGATCAGGAGCAGGAACCCTGGCTGATTTCCCCTCTCTCTCTAACCCAGGGGTCACTAGGCAGTGATCAGGAGCAGGAACCCTGGCTGATTTCCCCTCTCTCTCTAACCCAGAGGTCACTGGGCAGTGATCAGGAGCAGGAACCCTGGCTGATTTCCCCCTCTCTAACCCAGGGGTCACTGGGCAGTGATCAGGAGCAGGAACCCTGGCTGATTTCCCCTTCTCTCGAACCAAGGGGTCACTGGGCAGTGATCAGGAGCAGGAACCCTGGCTGATTTCCCCCTCTCTCTCTAACCCAGGGATCACTGGGCAGGGATCAGGAGCAGGAACCGTGGCTGATTTCCCCTCTCTCTCTAACCCATTGGTCACTGGGCAGTGATCAGGAGCAGGAACCCTGGCTGATTTCCCCCCTCTCTAACCCAGGGGTCACTGGGCCGGGATCAGGAGCAGGAACACTGGCTGATTTCCCCTCTCTCTCTAACCCAGGGGTCACTGGGCAGTGATCAGGAGCAGGGACCCTGGCTGATTTCCCTCTCTCTAACCCAGGGGTCACTGGGCAGTAATCAGGAGCAGGAACCCTGGCTGATTTCCCTCTCTCTAACCCAGGGGTCACTGGGCAGTAATCAGGAGCAGGAACCCTGGCTGATTTCCCCCTCTCTAACCCAGGGGTCATTGGGCAGTGATCAGGAGCAGGAACCCTGGCTGATTTCCCCCTCTCTCTCTAACCCAGGGATCACTGGGCAGGGATCAGGAGCAGGAACCGTGGCTGATTTCCCCTCTCTCTCTAACCCATTGGTCACTGGGCAGTGATCAGGAGCAGGAACCCTGGCTGATTTCCCCCCTCTCTAACCCAGGGGTCACTGGGCCGGGATCAGGAGCAGGAACACTGGCTGATTTCCCCTCTCTCTCTAACCCAGGGGTCACTGGGCAGTGATCAGGAGCAGGGACCCTGGCTGATTTCCCTCTCTCTAACCCAGGGGTCACTGGGCAGTAATCAGGAGCAGGAACCCTGGCTGATTTCCCTCTCTCTAACCCAGGGGTCACTGGGCAGTAATCAGGAGCAGGAACCCTGGCTGATTTCCCCCTCTCTAACCCAGGGGTCATTGGGCAGTGATCAGGAGCAGGAACCCTGGCTGATTTCCCCTCTCTCTAACCTAGGAGTCACTGGGCAGTGATCAGGAGCAGGAACCCTGGCTGATTTCCCTCTCTAACCCAGGGGTCACTCGGCAGTGATCAGGAGCAGGAACCCTGGCTGATTTCCCCTCTGTCTAACCCGGGGGTCACTGGGCAGTGATCAGGAGCAGGAACCCTGGCTGATTTCCCCTCTCTCTCTAACCCAGGGGTCACTGGGCAGGGATCAGGAGCAGGAACCCTGGCTGATTTCCCCTCTCTCTCTAACCCAGGGGTCACTGGGCAGTGATCAGGAGCAGGAACCCTGGCTGATTTCCCCTCTCTCTCTAACCCAGGGGTCACTGGGCAGGGATCAGGAGCAGGAACCCTGGCTGATTTCCCCTCTCTCTAATCCAGGGGTCACTGGGCAGTGATCAGGAGCAGGAACCCTGGCTGATTTCCCCTCTCTCTCTAACCCAGGGGTCACTGGGCAGTGATCAGGAGCAGGAACCCTGGCTGATTTCCCCTCTCTCTAACCTAGGGGTCACTGTGCAGTGATCAGGAGCAGGAATCCTGGCTGATTTCCCCTCTCTCTAACCCAGGGGTCACTGGGCAGTGATCAGGAGCAGGAACCCTGGCTGATTCCCCCTCTCTCTAACCCAGGGGTCACTGGGCAGTGATCAGGAGCAGGAACCCTGGCTGATTTCCCCTCTCTCTAACCCAGGGATCACTGGGCAGTGATCAGGAGCAGGAACCCTGGCTGATTCCCCCTCTCTCTAACCCAGGGGTCACTGGGCAGTGATCAGGAGCAGGAACCCTGGCTGATTTCCCTCTCTCTAACCCAGGGGTCACTGGGCAGGGATCAGGAGCAGGAACCCTGGCTGATTTCCCCTCTCTCTCTAACCCAGGGGTCACTGGGCAGTGATCAGGAGCAGGAACCCTGGCTGATTTCCCCTCTCTCTCTAACCCTGAGGTCACTGGGCAGTGATCAGGAGCAGGAACCCTGGCTGATTTCCGTTCACTCTCTAACCCAGGGGTCACTGGACAGTGATCAGGAGCAGGAACCCTGGCTGATTTCCCCTCTATCTAACCCAGGGGTCACTGGGCAGTGATCAGGAGCAGGAACCCTGGCTGATTTCCCCCTCTCTAACCCAGGGGTCACTGGGCAGTGATCAGGAGCAGGAACCCTGGCTGATTTCCCCTTCTCTCGAACCAAGGGGTCACTGGGCAGTGATCAGGAGCAGTAACCCTGGCTGATTTCCCCCTCTCTCTCTAACCCAGGGATCACTGGGCAGGGATCAGGAGCAGGAACCGTGGCTGATTTCCCCTCTCTCTCTAACCCATTGGTCACTGGGCCGGGATCAGGAGCAGGAACACTGGCTGATTTCCCCTCTCTCTCTAACCCAGGGGTCACTGGGCAGTGATCAGGAGCAGGGACCCTGGCTGATTTCCCCTCTCTCTAACCCAGGGGTCACTGGGCAGTGATCAGGAGCAGGAACCCTGGCTGATTTCCCTCTCTCTCTAACCCAGGGGTCACTGGGCAGTAATCAGGAGCAGGAACCCTGGCTGATTTCCCCCTCTCTAACCCAGGAGTCACTGGGCAGTGATCAGGAGCAGGAACCCTGGCTGATTTCCCCTCTCTCTAACCCGGGGGTCACTGGGCAGTGATCAGGAGCAGGAACCCTGGCTGATTTCCCCTCTCTCTAACCCAGGGGTCACTGGGCAGTGATCAGGAGCAGGAACCCTGGCTGATTTCCCCTCTCTCTAACCCAGGGGTCACTGGGCAGTGATCAGGAGCAGGAACCCTGGCTGATTTCCCCTCTCTCTAACCCAGGGGCCACTGGGCAGTGATCAGGAGCAGGAACCCTGGCTGATTTCCCCTCTCTCTAACCCAGGGATCACTGGGCAGTGATCAGGAGCAGGAACCCTGGCTGATTTCCCCTCTCTCTCTAACCTAGGGGTCACTGTGCAGTGATCAGGAGCAGGAATCCTGGCTGATTTCCCCTCTCTCTAACCCAGGGGTCACTGGGCAGTGATCAGGAGCAGGAACCCTGGCTGATTCCCCCTCTCTCTAACCCAGGGGTCACTGGGCAGTGATCAGGAGCAGGAACCCTGGCTGATTTCCACTCTCTCTAACCCAGGGGTCACTGGGCAGTGATCAGGAGCAGGAACCCTGGCTGATTTCCCTCTCTCTAACCCAGGGGTCACTGGGCAGGGATCAGGAGCAGGAACCCTGGCTGATTTCCCCTCTCTCTAACCCAGGGGTCACTGGGCAGTGATCAGGAGCAGGAACCCTGGCTGATTTCCCTCTCTCTAACCCAGGGGTCACTGGGCAGGGATCAGGAGCAGGAACCCTGGCTGATTTCCCCTCTCTCTAACCCAGGGGTCACTGGGCAGTGATCAGGAGCAGGAACCCTGGCTGATTTCCCCCTCTCTCTCTAACCCAGGGGTCACTGGGCAGTGATCAGGAGCAGGAACCCTGGCTGATTTCCCCTCTCTCTAACCCAGGGATCACTGGGCAGTGATCAGGAGCGGGAACCCTGGCTGATTTCCCCTCTCTCTAACCCAGGGGTCACTGAGCAGTGATCAGGAGCAGGAACCCTGGCTGATTTCCCCTCTCTCTAACCCAGGGGTCACTGGGCCGGGATCAGGAGCAGGAACCCTGGCTGATTTCCCCTCTCTCTCTAACCCAGGGATCACTGGGCAGTGATCAGGAGCAGGAACCCTGGCTGATTTCCCCTCTCTCTAACCCAGGGGTCACTGGACAGTGATCAGGAGCAGGAACCCTGGCTGATTTCCCCTCTCTCTCTAACCCAGGGGTCACTGAGCAGTGATCAGGAGCAGGATAACCCGACAGACTCGGGAACAGGGAGGGCTGTGAGACGTACCAGCTCATCGCGTTGGATGTCGGACAAAACCTTTGTGTTGTAGATCACCTCCACGGAATCGTCTACCTGCAGCCAAAGAAACAAGGTCAGGGGGTTCCCGGCCACCAAATCCAAACCAGCGATGGCCAACCAGATCGGTGCAAGAGGCTCACGTGAGTCAGGCAGAACTTAACGTGTTGGATCTGGTCTGATGACTGGAAAATGACGTGTAACTTGGATAAGTGCAGTGAGATGAACATGGGCAGGGCAAATGCTCAACATTCATACACCCTCCAGGGAAACGCATTGAAAACCGTGGAGATAGAAAACGATCTGGGCATTTTAGTGCATACATCTTTCAGTGTACAATCGAACCAGTCGGGTGTTGGGGTGTATCCATAGGACAACTGAGGCAAATGGTTTGTTGGCCTTCATTGCGAGAGGGTTTGCGTACAGGAGCAAGGAGGTCTTACTCCAGTTACACAGGGCCTTGGTGAGACCACACCTGGAGTATTGTGTGCAGCTTTGCTCTCCTTACCTCAGGAAGGATATACTTGCCACAGAGGGAGTGCAGCGAAGGTTCACCAGACTGATTCCTGGGATGGCAGGACTGTCGTACGAGGAGAGATTGGGTCGACTGGGCCTGTATTCACTGGAAACATCGAAAATAGGTGCAGGAGTAGGCCATTCGGCCCTTCGAGCCTGCACCATCATTCAATAAGATCATGGCTGATCATTCCCTCAGTACCCCATTCCTGCTTTCTCTCCATACCCCTTGATCCCTTTAATCGTAAGGGCCACATCTAACTCCCTCTTGAATATATTTAGTGAATTGGCCCCAACAACTCTCTGTGGTAGAGAATTCCACAGGTTCACCACTTTCTGGGTGAAGAAGTTTCTCCTCATCTCGGTCCTAAATGGCTTACCCCTTATCCTTAGACTGTGTGTCCCCTGGTTCTGGACTTCCCCAACATCGGGAACATTCTTCCTGCATCTAACCTGTCTAAACCCATCAGAATTTTATATGTTTCTCTGAGATTCCATCTCACTGGAGTTTAGAAGAATGTGAGGGGATCTCATTGAAAGGTATAAAATTCTGACGGGGTTGGACAGACTGGATGTGGGGAGGGTGTTTCCCCGGGGCTGGGAAGTCTGGAACAAGGGGGTCACACAGTCTCAGGATACGGGGCGGGAAATTTCGGACCGAGATGAGGAGAAACGTTCTCACTCAGAGGGTGGTGAACCTGTGGAATTCTCTACCACAGGAGGCTGTGGAGGGCAAGTCACTGAATATATTTAAGAGGGAGATAGATAGATTTCTGGACACAAAAGGCATCAAGGGGTATGGGGAGAAAGCGGGAATATGGTGTTGAGATAGAGGGTCAGCCATGATCATATTGAATGGCGGAGCAGGCTCGAGGGGCTGAATGGCCGATACTGCTCCTAGTTTCTGTGTTTCTAAGACGAGGCGGACTGTTGTGTCCGTGTACAAGACCTTAGTCAGGCCACACTTGGAATACTGGGTCCAGTTTAGGCCTCCTCACATGGTGGCTGAGATTGAGACTTTGGAAATGATGCAGAAGACGGCCACAAGACTAATTCCAAGTCTAAAGTTATCAGGATCGGCTACAAGAGTTGGCCCTCTATCCCTTCGAGCAGCGTAGGCTTCGGGGTGGGATCTGACTCAGTGCGTAGGATAATGGAGGGAATAGACGGTGTGTTTCTTTCAACTGAACAGGTTAGGCGGGACCAGGGGGGACAAATTTATGGTTGTATGGGGCTAGACCGAGGTTATATGTCAGGAGGTGGTTCATTCCCCAGAGAACAGCAGACCCCTGGAACAGGCGACGGACGCAGGCTCGTTGGATTCGTTCGAGAGAGAGCTGGGATTGAGTCTGGCTGGGGCGGAGATTAACTCTGGCAGAAGGTCGGTACTGCGGGCAATTCAAGGCCAGTTCTGATCGCCGAGATGGGTCGGAGAGGAATTTCACAGATTTTGTTCCCCCCCCCCCCGCGAATTGGCCTGGGGTTTTTATCGGTGTGTTTTTGCCGCTCCCAGGAGAACACGGGGTGCGGGGTGCGGGGTGCGGGGTGCGGGGTGCGGGGTGGGGGGGGGGGGGGAAACGTGTATATTGTGATACACACGGTATCGGGATTGTGTGGGACAGGCGCGACGGAGCAGGTGGGTCTTTGCCTGTCCGTCATTGTCCGCATGTTGGTAAGGGGTCGAGGGTCAGAGGGTGAGGTGTGAGGGGCGGGGCCCAGGTGAGGGGTGGGACCTCAGGGGAGGGGACGGGGCACAAGGTGAGGGGGCAGGATGCAGGTGAGGCTGGGCCCCAGGTGAGGGAGCGGGGGCCTCAGGTGAGGGAGTGGGGGCCCCAGGTGAGGGAGCGGGGGCCCCAGTTGAGGGAGCGGGGGCCCCAGGTGAGGGAGCGGGGGCCCCAGGTGAGGGAGTGGGGTCCAGGTGAGGGGTGGAGCCTTAGATGAGGGAGCGGGGGCCCAAGTGAGGGTCGGAGGGAGTGGGGCCCAGGTGAGGGTCGGAGGGAGTGGGGCCCAGGTGAGGGTCGGAGGGAGTGGGGCCCAGGTGAGGGTCGGTGGGAGTGGGGTCCAGGTGAGGGTCGGAGGGAGTGGGGCCCAGGTGAGGGTCGGAGGGAGTGGGGTCCAGGTGAGGGTTGGAGGGAGTGGGGCCCAGGTGAGGGTCGGAGGGAGTGGGGTCCAGGTGAGGGTCGGAGGGAGTGGGGCCCAGGTGAGGGTCGGAGGGAGTGGGGTCCAGGTGAGGGTCGGAGGGAGTGGGGTCCAGGTGAGGGTCGGAGGGAGTGGGGTCCAGGTGAGGGTCGGAGGGAGTGGGGCCCAGGTGAGGGTCGGAGGGAGTGGGGCCCAGGTGAGGGTCGGAGGGAGTGGGGCCCAGGTGAGGGTCGGAGGGAGTGGGGTCCAGGTGAGGGTCGGAGGGAGTGGGGTCCAGGTGAGGGTCGGAGGGAGTCGGGCCCAGGTGAGGGTCGGAGGGAGTGGGGCCCAGGTGAGGGTCGGAGGGAGTGGGGCCCAGGTGAGGGTCGGAGGGAGTGGGGCCCAGGTGAGGGTCGGAGGGAGTGGGGTCAAGGTGAGCGGTGGAGCCTCAGGTGAGGGTCGGGAGGAGTGGGGCCCAGGTGAGGGTCGGAGGGAGTCGGGCCCAGGTGAGGGTCGGAGGGAGTGGGGTCAAGGTGAGGGTCGGAGGGAGTGGGGTCCAGGTGCGGGGGCGGGGGCCCAGGTGAGGGTCGGAGGGAGTGGGGCCCAGGTGAGGGTCGGAGGGAGTGGGGTCCAGGTGAGGGTCGGAGGGAGTGGGGTCCAGGTGAGGGTCGGAGGGAGTGGGGTCCAGGTGAGGGTCGGAGGGAGTGGGGCCCAGGTGTGGGTCGGAGGGAGTGGGGTCCAGGTGAGGGTCGGAGGGAGTGGGGCCCAGGTGAGGGTCGGAGGGAGTGGGGCCCAGGTGAGGGTCGGAGGGAGTGGGGCCCAGGTGAGGGGGCGGGGGCCCAGGTGAGGGTCGGAGGGAGTGGGGTCAAGGTGAGGGTCGGAGGGAGGGGGGCCCAGGGGTGAGGGTTGGAGGGAGTGGGGCCCAGGTGAGGGTCGGAGGGAGTGGGGCCCAGGTGAGGGTCGGAGGGAGTGGGGCCCAGGTGAGGGTCGGAGGGAGTGGGGCCCAGATGAGGGGGCGGGGGCCCAGGTGAGGGTCGGAGGGAGTGGGGCCCAGGTGAGGGTCGGAGGGAGTGGGGCCCAGGTGAGGGTCGGAGGGAGTGGGGCCCAGGTGAGGGTCGGAGGGAGTGGGGCCCAGGTGAGGGGGCGGGGGCCCAGGTGAGGGTCGGAGGGAGTGGGGCCCAGGTGAGGGTTGGAGGGAGTGGGGCCCAGGTGAGGGTCGGAGGGAGTGGGGGCCAGGTGAGGGTCGGAGGGAGTGGGGCCCAGGTGAGGGTCGGAGGGAGTGGGGCCCAGGTGAGGGTCGGAGGGAGTGGGGCCCAGGTGAGGGTCGGAGGGAGTGGGGCCCAGGTGAGGGGGCGGGGGCCCAGGTGAGGGTCGGAGGGAGTGGGGCCCAGGTGAGGGTCGGAGGGAGTGGAGCCCAGGTGAGGGGGCGGGGGCCCAGGTGAGGGTCGGAGGGAGTGGGGCCCAGGGGTGAGGGTCGGAGGGAGTGGGGCCCAGGTGAGGGTCGGAGGGAGTGGGGCCCAGGTGAGGGTCGGAGGGAGTGGGGCCCAGGTGAGGGTCGGAGGGAGTGGGGCCAGGTGAGGGTCGGAGGGAGTGGGGCCCAGGTGAGGGTCGGAGGGAGTGGGGCCCAGGTGAGGGTCGGAGGGAGTGGGGCCCAGGTGAGGGTCGGAGGGAGTGGGGCCCAGGTGAGGGTCGGAGGGAGTGGGGCCCAGGTGAGGGTCGGAGGGAGTGGGGCCCAGGTGAGGGTCGGAGGGAGTGGGGCCCAGGTGAGGGTCGGAGGGAGTGGGGCCCAGGTGAGGGTCGGAGGGAGTGGGGCCCAGGTGAGGGTCGGAGGGAGTGGGCCCAGGTGAGGGGGCGGGGGCCCAGGTGAGGGTCGGAGGGAGTGGGGCCCAGGTGAGGGTCGGAGGGAGTGGGGCCCAGGTGAGGGTCGGAGGGAGTGGGGCCAGGTGAGGGTTGGAGGGAGTGGGGCCCAGGTGAGGGTCGGAGGGAGTGGGCCCAGGTGAGGGTCAGAGGGAGTGGGGCCCAGGTGAGGGCTTTCCTTACCGAGTCTTCGTACTCTGCCACAAATTTATGATCTTCATTTTTCTCCGTGACCATTGGGTCATAGTAATCGACCAATCCGGAGGCTGTGGGAACAAAGGCAACAACCAATCAGAGCAATGGGCAATCGGTGCGAGATATCTGATTGGATATTGGGAAGTGTGTTCACCTGTATCTTCATCTTCACCATTCCTTGATGGTCAATACTGAAGCTTACAATCTCGGCACACCCCCCTCCCTCCCTCCCTCCCTCTGGTGTCCCTCAGTCCCTCTCCCCCTCCCTCTGGTGTCCCTCAGTCCCTCTCCCTCCCTCCCTCCCTCTGGTGTCCCTCAGACCCCTCTCCCTCCCTCCCTCCCTCTGGTGTCCCTCAGTCGCTCTCCCTCCCTCCCTCCCTCTGGTATCCCTCAGTCCCTCTCCCTCCCTCCCTCTGGTGTGTCTCAGTCCCTCTCCCTCCCTCCCTCCCTCTGGTGTCCCTCAGTCCCTCTCCCTCCCTCCCTCCCTCTGGTGTCTCTCAGTCCCTCTCCCTCAGGGAGATATCTGTACACTGACTGGTGTCTCTCAGTCCCCTCTCTCACTCAGGGAGATATCTGTACACTGACTGGTGTCTCTCAGTCCCTCTCCCTCAGGGAGATATCTGTACACTGACTGGTGTATCTCAGTCCCTCTCCCTCAGGGAGATATCTGTACATTGTCTGGTGTCTATCAGTCCCACTCTCCCTCAGGGAGATATCTGTACACTGACTGGTGTCTCTCAGTCCCTCTCCCTCAGGGAGATATCTGTACACTGACTGGTGTCTCTCAGTCCCCTCTCCCTCAGGGAGATATCTGTACACTGACTGGTGTCTCTCAGTCCCCTCTCCCTCAGGGAGATATCTGTACACTGACTGGTGTCTCTCAGTCCCTCTCCCTCAGGGAGATATCTGTACATTGTCTGGTGTCTATCAGTCCCACTCTCCCTCAGGGAGATATCTGTACACTGACTGGTGTCTCTCAGTCCCTCTCCCTCAGGGAGATATCTGTACACTGACTGGTGTCTCTCAGTCCCCTCTCGCTCAGGGAGATATCTGTACACTGACTGGTGTCTCTCAGTCCCTCTCCCTCAGGGAGATATCTGTACACTGACTGGTGTCTCTCAGTACCTCTCCCTCAGGGAGCTATCTGTACACTGACTGGTGTCTCTCAGTCTCTCTCCCTCAGGGAGATATCTGTACACTGACTGGTGTCTCTCAGTCCCCTCTCTCTTGGGGAAATATCTGTACACTGACTGCTGTCTCTCAGTCCCCTCTCCCTCAGGGAGATATCTGTACACTGACTGGTGTCTCTCAGTCCCCTCTCCCTCAGGGAGATATCTGTACACTGACTGGTGTCTCTCAGTCCCTCTCCCTCAGGGAGATATCTGTACACTGACTGGTGTCCCTCAGTCCCCTCTCCCTCAGGGAGATATCTGTACACTGACTGGTGTCTCTCAGTCCCCTCTCCCTCAGGGAGATATCTGTACACTGACTGGTGTCTCTCAGTCCCCTCTCCCTCAGGGAGATATCTGTACACTGACTGGTGTCTCTCAGTCCCTCTCCCTCAGGGAGATATCTGTACACTGACTGGTGTCTCTCAGTCCCTCTCCCTCAGGGAGATATCTGTACACTGACTGGTGTCTCTCAGTCCCCTCTCCCTCAGGGAGATATCTGTACACTGACTGGTGTCTCTCAGTCCCTGTCCCTCAGGGAGATATCTGTACACTGACTGCTGTCTCTCAGTCCCTCTCCCTCAGGGAGATATCTGTACACTGACTGGTGTCTCTCAGTCCCCTCTCCCTCAGGGAGATATCTGTACACTGACTGGTGTCTCTCAGTCCCTCTCCCTCAGGCAGATATCTGTACACTGACTGGTGTCCCTCAGTCCCTCTCCCTCAGGGAGATATCTGTACACTGACTGGTGTCTCTCAGTCCCTGTCCCTCAGGGAGATATCTGTACACTGACTGGTGTCTCTCAGTGCCCTCTCCCTCAGGGAGATATCTGTACGCTGACTGGTGTCTCTCAATCCCCTCTCCCTCAGGGAGATATCTGTACACTGATTGCTGTTTCTCAGTCCCCCTCTCCCTCAGGGAGATATCTGTACACTGACTGGTGTCTCTCAGTCCCTCTCCCTCAGGGAGATATCTGTACACTGACTGGTGTCTCTCAGTCCCTCTCCCTCAGGGAGATATCTGTACACTGACTGGTGTCTCTCAGTCCCTCTCCCTCAGGGAGATATCTGTACACTGACTGGTGTATCTCAGTCCCTCTCCCTCAGGGAGATATCTGTACACTGACTGGTGTCTCTCAGTCCCCTCTCCCTCAGGGAGATATCTGTACACTGACTGGTGTCTTTCAGTCCCCTCTCCCTCAGGGAGATATCTGTACACTGACTGCTGTCTCTCAGTCCCCTCTCCCTCAGGGAGATATCTGTACACTGACTGGTGTCTCTCAGTCTCCTCTCGCTCAGGGAGATATCTGTACACTGACTGGTGTCTCTCAGTCCCTCTCCCTCAGGGAGATATCTGTACACTGACTGGTGTCTCTCAGTCCCTCTCCCTCAGGGAGCTATCTGTACACTGACTGGTGTCTCTCAGTCCCTCTCCCTCAGGGAGATATCTGTACACTGACTGGTGTCTCTCAGTCCCCTCTCTCTTGGGGAAATATCTGTACACTGACTGCTGTCTCTCAGTCCCCTCTCCCTCAGGGAGATATCTGTACACTGACTGGTGTCTCTCAGTCCCCTCTCCCTCAGGGAGATATCTGTACACTGACTGGTGTCTCTCAGTCCCTCTCCCTCAGGGAGATATCTGTACACTGACTGGTGTCCCTCAGTCCCCTCTCCCTCAGGGAGATATCTGTACACTGACTGGTGTCTCTCAGTCCCCTCTCCCTCAGGGAGATATCTGTACACTGACTGGTGTCTCTCAGTCCCCTCTCCCTCAGGGAGATATCTGTACACTGACTGGTGTCTCTCAGTCCCTCTCCCTCAGGGAGATATCTGTACACTGACTGGTGTCTCTCAGTCCCTCTCCCCTCAGGGAGATATCTGTACACTGACTGGTGTCTCTCAGTCCCCTCTCCCTCAGGGAGATATCTGTACACTGACTGGTGTCTCTCAGTCCCTGTCCCTCAGGGAGATATCTGTACACTGACTGCTGTCTCTCAGTCCCTCTCCCTCAGGGAGATATCTGTACACTGACTGGTGTCTCTCAGTCCCCTCTCCCTCAGGGAGATATCTGTACACTGACTGGTGTCTCTCAGTCCCTCTCCCTCAGGCAGATATCTGTACACTGACTGGTGTCCCTCAGTCCCTCTCCCTCAGGGAGATATCTGTACACTGACTGGTGTCTCTCAGTCCCTGTCCCTCAGGGAGATATCTGTACACTGACTGGTGTCTCTCAGTGCCCTCTCCCTCAGGGAGATATCTGTACGCTGACTGGTGTCTCTCAATCCCCCTCTCCCTCAGGGAGATATCTGTACACTGATTGCTGTTTCTCAGTCCCCTCTCCCTCAGGGAGATATCTGTACACTGACTGGTGTCTCTCAGTCCCTCTCCCTCAGGGAGATATCTGTACACTGACTGGTGTCTCTCAGTCCCTCTCCCTCAGGGAGATATCTGTACACTGACTGGTGTCTCGCAGTCCCTCTCCCTCAGGGAGATATCTATACACTGACTGGTGTCTCTCAGTCCCTCTCCCTCAGGGAGATATCTATACACTGACTGGTGTCTCTCAGTCCCTCTCCCTCAGGGAGATATCTGTACATTGTCTGGTGTCTCTCAGTCCCTCTCCCTCAGGGAGATATCTGTACACTGACTGGTGTCTCTCAGTCCCCTCTCCCTCAGGGAGATATCTGTACACTGACTGGTGTCTCTCAGTCCCTCTCCCTCAGGGAGATATCTGTACACTGACTGGTGTCTCTCAGTCCCCTCTCCCTCAGGGAGATATCTGTACACTGACTGGTGTCTCTCAGTCCCCTCTCCCTCAGGGAGATATCTGTACACTGACTGGTGTCTCTCAGTCCCTCTCCCTCAGGGAGATATCTGTACATTGTCTGGTGTCTCTCAGTCCCTCTCCTCAGGGAGATATCTGTACACTGACTGGTGTCTCTCAGTCCCCTCTCCCTCAGGGAGATATCTGTACACTGGACTGGTGTCCTCTCAGTCCCTCTACCTCAGGGAGATATCTGTACACTGGACTGGTGTCCCTCAGTCCCC
>NW_027250753.1:0-109936 GCF_044704955.1 Pristiophorus japonicus
GGTCAGGTATTGCCCTGGCAATCAAGCTCCCCAGCACCATGAGCGCCCAGCATGCTGAACTGTCCGACGTAATGTACGTGGTGACCCAGCCCGAGGAATTCCCTACCCCGTGCACGATTTGCTCGGAGAGTACGTTCACCTGTAATTCATGTACGGAGTACCTGGCTATATGGTCCCGTCGCGGATACACGTCCGCTGACGGGAGACCCCTGGCAATCAAGCCCCTGCTGGAGAAAATCATGACAACGGTGGGGGAAGAAGGAAAGGTCTACATACATAAGGTGAAGGACCATTCAAAAACCGAACCCCGTGCAGAGGGAAACCAACAGGCTGACAAACTGGCCAAAGAAAGTGCCCGCACGGGAACGTTCTGGGACCACTATGACACCGGCCGCATAGCAGCGGTCAAGAATAAGAACAGGGCAGCAGAGAGTACAGGGATAGCTTTGGCCCCGGACTTAAAAACAGTTCAGGCACAGGGCCCAGTCCTGAAAGCTGTCCTGAACGCGCTAGCTAGAGGAGAGAGAGTAGAAGGTCCGTACGGCACAGCAGCCACTACCGTTAAGGAAGGCCTGCTGGTTAAAGAGGGACAATGAGTCGTGCCACAGCAGCACCAGAGGGAATTCCTAAAACTGGCCCATGAGGGTCCAGGAGCGGGACACCCCGGGCCTGAGATCACCTGGCAACGGGTGGAACAGGCAGGATGGTGGCCGGGACTCAGGGAGGACGTCCGCGAGTTCTGTGCGAACTGCCTGGTGTGTGCTGCGAACAACCCTGACCCCCAGAAAAGGAAGGTGTCCCTAGGACACGTCAGGAGGGTAGAAGGACCATGGCAGTCAATCCAAATTGACTACATCAGGCCCCTACCCACCGCCCAGGGAGGCTACAAATACTGCCTAGTCCTGGTGGACATGTTCTCAAAATGGGTTGAAGCCTTCCCCTGCCGAACAGCCACCGCACTAGGGACAGCTAAGATTCTAGTGAGGGAAGTGTTCTCCCGGTGGGGACTCCCACAGTATGTGGAGTCGGACCAGGGGAGCCATTTCACCGGGCAGGTAATGCAGGCAACACTTAAGGTGCTCGGCATTGAGGGGAAATGACACGTTGCCCACAATCCCCAGTCATCGGGTAATGTGGAGCTTTTAAACTACACCATTAAAGAAAGGCTGCGGAAGGAAACAGGAGAATCACCCCAAAAGTGGGCAGAGGTCTTACCATTGGTCCGAATGGGGATCCGAGCCAGCCAGTCAAAGAGCACCGGGTATTCCCCATATGAGCTCATGACTGGCCGGATCATGCGGACCCCCACCCATGTCCTAGCCCCGGTGCTCACAGAAGGTCAGCTCAGAGAGGCGAACTGGGACCAGTTTGTCAGGAACCTGTTTGAACACCTCAAACATATTCACTGGCAGGCTGCTAGTAACATGGGCAGACAGCATTAGGGGAACCGATTGCTGCTAGAACCCAGCAAACACCACGATAGGGGACCAGGTCATGGTGAGGAACCATGCTCGGGTCGGGGTTTTTGAAGCATTATATATGGGACCATACAGCATTGTGGACAAGGCAAGCCCGATGGTCTCTGCCATCAAGCTGCCCCGCCGTACTAAGTGGTTCCACAGCATCCAGTGCAAGCTGTACAACCCAGGGTCAGCCAACCACAGAGGGCAGCCGGGAGAGATGAACCGTCCTCAGGACAGGGATCCTCCGTTGGCCGCCCCCGACGGTGGAAGGCCCACAGGGAAAGTGGCAGGCTCAGAAACCGTGCCTATAGGGACGGTGAATTGCAGGACTGGAGGGGCTATCTCACCCATCGTTTGTGATTCGGACGCACCCCCAGTAACCCAAGCCCTGAGAAGGACCCTCCGTAAACCACGGCCTAAAATACTGTGGTCACCGGCAGCTGAACCTCAGCAATTCTACCCTAGGAGAAGGGCAGCCCGACAGGAAAGGCCGAAGGTCAGAAGTACAGAGGCCGCTCAGAGTAGGGACCACCAGCCAGGCGCCTCCAGCGGTGAGGGACTCACAGGAGCAGTAGCATCGAGCTGTCCCAGAGACAAGGGTCTCCAGCTCACCGGCTGCGGGGAAACCCTATCATCCAGGCGGCTATCAGGCCGCACAAGGCATGGTCCTGACAGGGACTAACCAGGCCACCCAGAGACGGGTGGCGGTTGTACATAGCTCTAATTTTAGTTTAAGGCAGCTGACTGCACCATTTTACATTTTAAGGTTTAGTTTGTCTTGTGTGTCAGCCAGCCTGAGAGCAGTTCTCAAGGGCAGGATCTAGACATTACCGGCTGATGGACAAACCTCAGGAGACCAATTGATGTTGTTTAGTTTTAATCTCTGTTTTTTTCCCTTTTGTAATGTGGTTGTACGTTGCCTATATGCTGGTGAATATAATGTAACTGAAATGAAATGTAACTGTGCTGAAATGCAATTGTAGTGATTGAACCCCCTCCCAGCTGGGAGGGTATAAATGTAAAAAGTTTGTACCTGTAAAGGGAAAAATGTGCATCTATGGTGATGTTGCATAAGTGTAATGCATTTTGGGTATTAGTTTAGCTAATTTACGGGGAAGATTATCTCTTGGGAGTCAGGAACTTTGCTCAGCTCGAAGAATGATACCATAAATGATATGGTATCAGAGCGGGGAATGTAGAATTTACCAATATCTCGCAAAGATTCCAGGTACCTTTTCCCTGCAGAGGAGAAGAATCCCTTTCTGGACTTTTAAAATGGAAGGAAAACTTTGGGACACAAATGAATTTTAAAGGGGCATATGAGGCCTGCAGGGGATAAAAGGAGGTGCATTCATGGAGACCCCCCTCCCGCCTACCCCCAGTGTTTGGACTCATAGTAGAGGGAATTTAATTTGGAACTATCTACCAGAAAGTTTGAAATCCTAAAGTGCACATGGAAGAAACTACGAACTTTAATCGAATTTGGAATGTTTAAAAGGTGCAACCCATGAAAATTCTGACAAGTTGTGCACTGTGAGAACAATGACCACTAGGTGGTGAACTTGTGGGAGACACTCCTAACCTGGACCTTCAGGTATAAAAGGGGAAGCTCCACCTACTTCCATCACTTGAGTGCTAAGGAATAAAGGACAGGTCACAGACTGACCTTCTCTCAAGCATGGGCCTCGTGTGCATTTATACTGTACAGTAAGGACGTATCACTTATGACTCCAGGAACCCGGTGCAACTTTTGATAAAATTAACAGGACCGGTTATTTCACAGAAAAAATCTTCTCTAACATAATGTTTTTAGATCATGCACTGGTCGATCATTCTTCGGTGCAAAGTGGATGAACTGACTCTTCCCCACATTGAACCCCAGTAATCACAGTCAAGTGGAGATTTAATAGAGGTTTTCAGAATTATGGGGAAACTGTTTCCATGGGCAGGAGTGTCGGTAACCAGAGGATACAGACATAATATAATTGGTAAAAGGAAAAATCCGGGACGGGGGATGTGGGGTGAGGAGATGTATTTTTACCTGCTCCTAATCCTTACATTTTGATGATCTTATGACCTTCCACAGGAGAACAATCTCGGCCCTGAGCATGTATGAGGAGAAAGCTCCAGAAAATATCCCACCCGGTGAGCTTTCGCATGTGAGGCGAACGTGTTAACCGCAACACTGCGGAAACATCTCCACTTTCAGCACCAGGTCAGACGGAAATATGAAGCGAGCAGGTGAACTGCTGAATCCTACTTTTAAGGAGCTGGTCGTGGTGCCAAGCAAATGGGTTTTGCTCAATGACTATAATGAAGAAGTGGGATTTGAACCCACGCTTCCAGAAAAACTGCAAACTGAACACAGCACCTGAGACCGCTCGGCCATCCTGACTATTTAATGCTCTATCTGGCCATCTGCAGGTTGATTTTGAACTTTTGTGTCCTGTCACATGAAATAAATGAGGGCAGCAGGCGTATCTCTACCTGACAGCGGGGAAACAGTGAGACAGACCTTGGAGCAAGGGTCTGGTTATTGCTAAACAGCAAATAAAATATTAATTCTGGAATTATCCAAAAGCAATGTGACCCCGACGTGAAATAATCAGGGGTTCAGTTTTGCCAGTATTTTCACAACTTAATGTTGCAATGTGAAACAATGCAGGAAATCAGTGGTGAAGATAAAATCCCACGTTGCTCATTTTCAGATTCAACACAGTGTAGAATTTACCAATATCTCACAAAGATTCCAGGTACCTTTCCCCTGCAGAGGAGAAGAATCCCTTTCTGGACTTTTAAAATGGAAGGAAAACTTTGGGACACAAATGAATTTTAAAGGGGCAGACGAGGCCTGCAGGGGATAAAAGGGGGTGCATTCATGGAGACCCCACCCCCCACACCCCAGTGGACTCATAGGAAAGGGAATTTAATTTGGAACTATCTACCAGAAAGGTTGAAATCCTAAAGTGCACATGGAAGAAACTACGAACTTTAATCGAAGGTGTATGTTGGGTCTGCAAGAAAAGGGGTGGGGTCAATATCTAAAGGGCCAGTTTGGACATTGGAACTAATCAAATTGTCTGGGAACTGTATACCCTCGAAACTTGCCGCTTGAAAACATTAGCATTTAAACAATCAACGATGGAAGAAACATTTATCACTGCACCCGGAGGACCCAAATGTCACATACATATTCCAACACCTTTTCAACAGGCATAGAAATATCTGGCTCAGGCCAGACTAGCACAATGGAAGCTCACCAACTTCGAAAAGCCGATTAACGCCAGATTAACACCATTTATTCAAGTTTCAGTTAGCTGGCTGAAAAATCGAAACAAAGAACTGAGCTAGATTTGATGGAAGATAAAGAAGCCTTTTTTAGTATAATTGAAGTCTGTTCTGGCAGTTAGGTGTGCTTCAAGAGACACTATTAAGTCAGCAGTCGTGTTGCATAAGTTCTACACCAGTATCGAACAGTGGGATCCTGAAACATGGGCTAAAGGAACCTCTAAAACCCAGAAGGACAGCACCACAACAGCAAACAGGCTGTCAAAACCACTATTGGAAAGTTGCGGGCCATCGTGACCAACCCAACAGTCAACAGGAACCAACCCGACAAAACCGAAGATTTTTCCACTCTACAAGCTGGTCCTACGCTACCAAGGGGTACAGACTACAGAACTTGGACAACTAAGGCGAGCCCCAGGGACAACTAAGGCGAACCCTGGAGTTGGAACTGTCAAAAAGGGGATTGGTGAGCATAGCCCCTGAACCCCCCAGAGCTATAACTTCGTTAGTTGGGGGAATTAGGAGGAGGGAGGCTGGGATAACTTGTGTAAATGTATCTGCATTCTCCTTTTTGCCCCATTTAGAGTTTAAGCTGTATTCTTTTCCCCACAGGCTGTAATTTGACAATTTATTCAATGTGTTGTACCCCTCAGTATGTACTGGTCTGTGTGTGTTATTAAAGGTGTGCCTTTTACTTCTTTTTAAACACATTAAAGACATACCTGCTTCCTACCTTGAAACCGATCGTCTGTCTTAGTCTGTCACAGTCCCTTCATAATTCCAGGGTCTAGAACCAAGGGTGTGGGAGTGATTCGGAACCACTCATATAAGATCAGAAGGGAAAGCTGACCCCCTGCAAACCACCCCTTACAACAGTATGATTTGAAATAACGTGAAAGAATTTTACAGTGAAAAGATTTGGAAGTGTTACTTGTATTTGTGTCTTCAATTAAACTTTGTGGCGTCTGACTCCCGTTCATGCCATTGCTGAATAAGAAAGGAGAGTTTGACGTTGACCAGACTGCACTGCCCCTGATATTTGTGAGCTCCTCCTTTATATTCAGTAGTTTCTCGCCCTTTGATGGGCTGCAGTGTCACGGATATCACGTTGGCCTCACACACGAAAGGTCCCCGGTGGATCCATTTTCTCTCACTCAAAGTTATCTATTTATTGAAGTGAAATAAAGAGCAATTAAGGAATAAGGGAACCCTTTTGCCAGGAGAATAAATAGCAAATAAAAACAGAAAATGCTGGAAATCTCAGCTGGTCAGACAGCATCAGCGTTTTTACCAGGAGACTAAGCTCGCCTCCGATTGTTCATCCACAGCAAGTTTAAACATAATATAGAATCATGAAATGGTTACAGCACGGATGTAGTCCGTTCGGCCTGTCGAGCCCGTGCCGACTCTCAGCTAGTCCCACTCCTCCGGCCATTACCTGCACCTCTGAGATATTGTACCTTCAGATACTTATCCAAATCCATTTTGAAAGATAAGATTAATTCTGCCTCCGCCACCCTTTCAGGCAGCGCATTCTGGATCCCAACCACTCGCTGCCAAATGGCCTCCTCCTGTTCCTATGTTCCTGTGTATAAAGTCTGGGAAATACGAGATCAATTCCGGCCACTCTCACAGCCTTCCTAAATATAGCACCGTCATTCTATTCTCGTAAAACCAGCTCCTGAAGTATCGGCCAGCTGTGTTGGTTAGAGCTCTGGTTATGTTCCTAAGACAACATCTACCACTGTGTGTCTGTAGTGTAGTGGTTATCATCTTCCACAAACACACCAAAGTTCCCCGGGTGAAATCACTTTGAAAACATTAAAATGGGCCGAATGGCCGACTCCTGTTCCTAATTCTTACGATCTTATGATCTTATGTCCTTTCACTGGAGAACAATCTCTCCCCTGAAAAAGCTTGAGGAGAAAGTTCCAACAAAATATTTCTGCCCGGTGAGCTTTCCCGTGTGTAAGGTGAACATGTTAAACGCTACACTGCGGACACATCTCCACTTGCAGCACCAGGTCAGACGGAAATGTTAAGCGAGCAGCTGAACTGCTGAATCCCACTTTTAAGGACTTTGTCGTGTGTCAGAACAAATTCTTGGTGAGCCTCCATTTGCCGGCGAAGTTTGAACTTGCGGTTAGAACTTTTGCAAAGAATGACTAGCATTTTTACGTGGCCTTTCAACAACTCAGGATATCCTCAAGTGATTTAAAGTCAATGAAGTACTGATGGAGCCTTGTAATGTGGGGAAAGATCTGCCCCAATCATCCCACACGCATCTCAACTCTTTCAGAAGCAAGAGAGTGTGTAACCTGGGTCAATAACATAAAGTAATGGGCTCATTAACGATTAAAGGACATTATTAATCCTCTCACACACCTCAATTATGTTTATGCAATGAATTGATGGAAACTTCAATAACTGAACTTTACTGAGTTAAGGAACTTTAATCATTGAAGAAGTTTTATCCCCTATCTGATTTTACACACACTGTTTTTTAGGAGAGTGAGTTAAGATGGTCATCGCTCATGATAAAAGGAACCTCGGGCTACTTTAAAAAAATGCATTCCACAGAAAAATATTCTCCAAAATAATGTTTCTGTCCGTGCTCAAACCGAGGATATTTCACATGTGCAGCGAAGGTGATAACCGTTACACGACGGAAACCTCTGCTACACCTCGAAAAAAAGCATCCTGCAGCGCTGCCTCACTTCCCAGCAACAGATCAAAGCCACAAACAAACCCATCGATTATTCCCACTTCCCCACCTCCACAGATACTGCCCGACCTGCTGAGTGTTTCCAGCATTTTCTGTTTTTACTGAATACACAAACACAGGTATTTGTTCAAAATCAAACTGGAGGTGGCCACACACAGATTGAACAGATCCAGAGAGACAGACAGGATCGGGATACACCGGGAAATGGGGCGAAACCAACTGGCGCCTGGCTGCAATCACCGACAGGGACATGGGATTTACATAATCCTGGCTAGCTCAGTAGATACAGCATGAGACTCTTAATCTCACTATTGTGGGTTTGAGCCCCATGTTGGGCGAATCATTATCGTTAAATTTTATGTCGCTTTCTCGGACAAACTTTATTAATTAACCAATCAGCTTGTTTTGCACAGTGAAAGTAATGTTAACTGAGGGAAAGTCGATAATTGAATAATTGGTTCTGTGCTTTGCATGTTAACTGTTAAACCATATCCCATTTTACACACTGTACTTCAGGCATCTGATTCAGAATGTTTATTGTAACATGAACGTGCCCCTGGGGAAACAGTGAGGCAGGTTTTAGAGCAAGGGTCTGGTTATTGTGAAACAGCAAACACAATATCAATTCCGGAAGAACAACAGCTAAATTAACTGATTTGAACACGCAGCCTCCTGATCGGGTGTTAGACCCGTAACCTTTGCACCACGATGTCCAGATTCTACAACAGTCCCAGCGGATCGGAAGGTAGAAAATGTAACATCGCTAGTCAAGAAAGGAGGGAGAGAGAAAACCGGGAACTACAGGACAGTTAGTCTGACATCAGTCATCGGGAAAATGCTGTAATCCATTGTTAAGGAAGTGGTGTCAGGGCACTTTGAAAATTATAACATGATTCGACAGAGTCAACATGTTTTTATGTAAATGTCATGGTCAGGTACAGAAAATAATCAAATAAGACTAATGTTAAGCTGGCCTTCATATCTAGCAAACTAGATCACCAACAAGTGATCAGGAAGGCCAATGTAATCTTGGCCTTTATTGCAAAAGGGATGGAGTATAAAAGCAGGGAAATCTTGCTACAGTTATACAGGGTATTGGTGAGGTCACACCTGGAATACTGCGTGCAGTTTTGTTTTCCATATTTACGAAAGGATATACTTGCTCTGGAGGCTTTTGAGAGAAGGTTCACTCGGTTGATTCTGCAGATGAGGGGGTTGACTTATGAGGAAAGGTTGTGTAGATTGGGCCTCTACTCATTGGAATTCAGAAGAATAGGTGGTGATCTGATCAAAATGTATAAGATTATGAGGGGGCTTGACAAGGAGAATGTTTCCACTGATAGGGGAGACTAGAACTAAGGGGCATAATCTTAGAATAAGGGGCCGCGCACTCACCCAGTTTGTAAAGTTACACCCGGAACAAGTGTCCCGCAAAGGGCAGGAGAAGCCAGAGAGTCTGTAAACTCAGTGTGTAACAGAAAGTAATGGGGTTATTAATGGTGATTACAGCAATTCATCATCATCATAGGCAATCCCTCGAAATCGAGGAAGACTTGCTTCCACTCTAAAAGTGAGTTCTCAGGTGACTGAACCGTCCAATACAGGAATTACAGTCTCTGTCACAGGTTGGACAGACAGTGGTTGAAGGAAAGAGTGGGTGGGAATGGTTTGCCACACGCTCCTTCCGCTGCCTGTGCATGTGTTCTGCATGTTCTCGGCGATGAGACTCGAGGTTCTCAGCACCCTCCAGATGCTCTTCCTCCACTGAGGGTGGTCTTTATCCAGGGACTCCCAGATGTTGGTGGGGATGTTGCATTTTATGAAGTGGCTTTGAGGGTCCTTGAAACGTTTCCCCTGCTCACCTGGGGCTCGCTTGCCGTGTCGGAGTTCCGAGTAGAGCGCTTGCTTTTGGAGTCTTGTGTCAGGCATGCGAACAATGTGGCCCGTCCAACGGAGCTGGTCGAGTGTGGTCAGTGCTTTGATGCTGGGGATGTTAGCCTAATCGAGGACGCTAACGTTGGTGCGTCTGTCCTCCCAGGGGATTTGCAGGATTTTGCAGAAACATCATTGGTGGTATTTCTCCAGCGACTTGAGGTGTCCACTGTATAAGGTCCATGTCTCTGAGCCATACAGGAGGAGAGGTATCACTACAGCCCGTTAGACCATGAGCTTAGTGGCAGATTTGAGGGCCTGATCTTCGAACACTCTCTTCCTCAGGCGACCGAAGGCTGCACTGGCGCACTGGAGGCAGTGTTGAACCTCGTCGTCGATGCCTGCCCTCGCTGATAATAGGCTCCCGAGATATGCAATTATTCATCCTCTCACAGACCTCAATTATTTTCATGCGATAAACTGATTGAGAATAGAAAGAGGGTTAGTGCTCGGGAGCTTAACCACTCGACCACCAAGGGAAAATTACGATATTTTGGTGACCTCTCACTTTCCAACATTGTATTCCATCTGCCAAACCTTAGCCCATTCATTTAACCTATCTAAATCTCTTTGCAGCCTCTCTGTGTCCTCTACACAACCTGCTTTCCCACTAATCTTTGTGTCATCTGCAAATTTTGTTGCACTACACTCTGTCCCCTCTTCCAGGTCATCTATGTATATTGTAAACTGTTGTGGTCCCAGCACCGATCCCTGTGGCACACCACTAACCACCGTTTTCCAACCCGAAAAGGGCCCATTTATCCCGACTCTCTGCTTTCTGTTAGCCAGCCAATTCTCTATCCATGCTAATACATTTCCACTGACTCCGCGTACCTTTATCTTCTGCAGTAACGTTTTGTGTGGTACCTTATCGAATGCCTTTTGGAAATCTAAATACACCACATCCATCGGTACACCTCTATCCAACATGCTCGTTATATCCTCAAAGAATTCCAGTAAATTAGTTAAACATGATTTCCCCTTCATGAATCCATGCTGCGTCTGCTTGATTGCACTATTCCTATCTTGATGTCCCGCTATTTCTTCCTTCATGATAGTTTCAAGCATTTCCCCTACTACAGATGTTAAACTAACCAGCCTATAGTTACCTGCCTTTTGTCTGCCCCCTTTTTTAAACAGAGGCATTAGATTAGCTGCTTTCCAATCCGCTGCTACCTCCCCAGAGTCCAGAGAATTTTGGTCGATTATAACGAATACATCTGCTATAACTTCCGCCATCTCTTTTACTACCCTGGCATTTCATCAGGACCTGGGGACTTGTCTACCTTGAGTCGCATTAGCCTGTCCAGCACTACCCCTCCAGTGATAGTGATTGTTTCAAGGTCCTCTCTTCCCACATTCCTGTGACCAGCAATTTCTGGCATGGTTTCTGTGTCTTCCATTGTGAAGACCGAAGCAAAATAATTGTTTAAGGTCTCAGCCATTTCCACAGTTCCCATTTTTAAATCTCCCTTCTCATCTTCTAAGGGACCAACATTTTCTTTAGTCACTCTTTTCCGTTTTATATATCGGTAAAAGCTTTAACTATCCGTTTTTATGCTTTGCACAAGTTTACCTTCGTAATCTAACTTTCCTTTCTTTATTGCTTTCTTAGTCATTCTTTGCTGTTGTTTAAAATTTTCCCAATCTTCTATTTTCCCACTAAACTTGGCCACCTTATACGCATTGGTTTTTAATTTGATACTCTCCTTTATTTCCTTGGTTATCCACGGCTGGTTATCCCTTCTCATACTGCCCTTCTTTTTCACTGGAATATATTTTTGTTGAGCACTATGAAAGAGCCCCTTAAAAGTCCTCCACTGTTCCTCAATTGTGCCACCGTTTAGTCTGTGTTTCCAGTCTACTTTAGCCAAGTCTGCCCTCATCCCACTGTAGTCCCCTTTGTTTAAGCACAGTACGCTCGTTTGAGACACTACTTCCTCACCCTCAATCTGTATTACAAATTCAACCATACTGTGATCACTTATTCCGAGAGGATCTTTTACTAGCTTCAATCATTAATTTTCTCTTTACATGTGATGAACTTTTATCCCTATCGCGTTTACACACTGTATTTTAGGAGAATGGTTTAAAATTTTAAGTGCTTATTGTCATGTATTCAACCAACATTGCAACCCATATATAATCTGACCTCAGTTGTACACTGTGAGAACAATGACCACTAGGTGGTGAACTTGTGGGAGACACTCCTAATATGGACATTCAGGTATAAAAGGGGAAGCTCCACCCACATTCATCACTTGAGTGCTAAGGAATAAAGGACAGGCCACAGACTGACCTTCTCTCAAGCATGGGCCTCGTGTGCATTTCTACTGTATAGTAAGGATGTATCAATGGCGACGAGAAACTGGGATTTAAACCACGTGAGCATGGCCGCTAGCAGAATAGACGAGAGATACTGTGTTAAGGAATGGTTGGGACAGAGAATGAACATTGTTGAAGCAGCACACAGTTCTCCAGGCAGACAAGGGCAATCGGGCATGCCCCAACATGTAGTCGAACCCAGAGGGGAAGTTCGACAGAGATAATGGCAAGCAGAACGGCGATTCACACCATTGCAAGGGACAATGTGGCCAGTAATGGGGCCATCAACACCTGTTAATGGCACACTCAAGGATAGTCACAGGGGTAGTCAGGGATGATTGATGAGCAAGGGATCTTTTGTTTCCAACAACAGTTCATGTTGGAGGCATGGAGGCACAAACTCAGCCGGAGTTTGCAGAGATGAACAAAATACCGAAAGAAATTGCAGAAATGAACGCTGGGGGAAATCGCTGGAAGCTGAAGATCAGTGAGTTCATGTGGAGCACGTATACAGTTCATACACCAGGACGCCACCGATAATGATGAAAGTGCTCCTCAGTAGCATCCCAGTATCAATGGAGCTAGACACGGCGGCTAGGCAGTCCCTGATGGGTATCAAATAGTTTGAAAAGTTGTGGGCGTCCAAGGCCAGTAGGGTCAAAATTATCACCGATTGACGCACAGGTACGGACATACACCAAGGAGATCATTCCGGTGCTTGGCAGCGCCGCGATAATCGTGAACCACAAAGATTCGGGGAAAAGGTTGCCACTCTGGGTTGTACCGGGGGATGGTCCCGCACTACTGGGGAGGAGTTGGCTTGCTGTCATGAACTGGAAATTGAGCAATGTTAATGCTATTTCCTCTGTGGAGCGAGTTTCATGCTCACAGATCCTGCACAAATTTGACTCATTATGTCAACACGGCATTGGCACTTTCATGGGGGCCAAGGTCATGATTCACCTAAACCCGGACAGGCCAGGACACGACAAGGCCAGAGCGGTGCCGTACGTGATGTGGGAAAAGATAGAAGGTGAATTGAACCGCCTGCTGAGGGAAGGTATCATTTTGCCAGTCGAATTCAGTGATTGGGCGAGCCCGATTGTACCGGTGTTCAAGGCGGATGGGTCGGTCAGGATATATGGTGATTACAAGGCCACCATCAATCGGGTGTCACTCCAAGACCAGTACCCGCTACCGAGAGCGGAGGACCTCTTTGCGATGCTATCCGGTGGCAAACTTTTTTCAAAATTGGAAGTGACCTCAGCTTACATGACCCAGGAGCTGACGAGAGAGTTGAAGAAGCTGACCACCATCACGACACACAAGGGGTTGTTTGAGTACAACAGATGTCCGTTCGGGATTCGCTCGGCCGCCGCGATCTTCCAACGAAATATGGAAAGCCTCCTCAAGTCGATTCCAGGGATGGTGGTTTTTCAGGACGACATCCTCATCACGGGTTACGAGACTGAAGAACACCTCCACAACCTGGAGGGGGTGCTACGCAGACTGGACCGGGTAGGGCTGCGACTGAAAAAGGCGAAGTGCATCTTCCGAGCTCCAGAGGTAGAATTCCTGGGGATGAGGGTAGGAGTAGACGGGATGAGCCCTACTGCTTCCAAGACGGAAGCGATCCAGAGAGCACCCAGACCCCGTAACACGACGGAGCTGCGTTTGTTCCTGGGGCTCCCGAACTATTTGGTAACTTTCTTCCCAAATTGAGCACGCTGCTAGAGCCGCTACACGTGCTCCGAAGCAAAGGTCGCGAATGGGTCTGGGGGGACAGCCAGGAAAGGGCTTTTAATAGAGCACACATTTTGTTATGTTCCAACAATCTGTTAACGCGATATGACCCATGTAAGAAACTTGTGTTAACGTGCGATGCGTCGTCCTATGGTGTCGGGTGTGTGTTGCAGCATGTCAATGCCAAGGGTCAGTTACAGCCGGTAGCTTATGCCTCCAGAAGTCTGTCCTAGGCAGAAAGGGGCTACGGGATGAGAGAAAAGGAGGCGCTCGCATGTGTATATTCGGTAAAGAAAATGCACCAGTACCTGTTTGGCAGGAAATTTGATCTGGAGACAGTACACAAACCCCTCACGTCCCTTTTGGCCGACAACAAGGCCATAAATGCAGACGCATCGGTCCGCATACAGAGGTGGGCACTCACGTTAGCCACCTATGACTACACAAAATTTCTGCACAGACCGGGCACTGAAAACTGCGCTGATGCACTCAGCAGGCTCCCACCAGCCACCACTGAGGGGGCTACCGAGCATGCCGCTGAGATGGTCATGGCTGTTGAAGCTTTCGCAAGCGATGGCTCACCCGTGACAGCCCGTCAGACTAAAGTCTGTACAAATAGAGACCCGCTATTGTCTCTAGTCAAGAAATGTGTCCTGAATGGGGACTGGGCAGCCACGTACAGGGCATGCCCTGAGGAATTTAAACCATTTCACAGGGGCAGGGATGAACTCTCGATTCAGGCCGATTGCCTACTGTGGGGAAACCGCGTAGTCATGTCCCAGATGGGCAGAGAGGTGTTCATCAGAGAACTCCACAATGAGCATCCGGGCATTGTCATGATGAAGGCAATTGCCAGGTCACACGTTTGGTGGCCAGGGATAGATGCAGATCTGGACGTTTGTATTCGCAGGTACAACACGTGTGCCCAGCTGGGCATTGCGCCCAGGGAAGCCCCCCTTAGCCCCTGGCCATGGCCCGCCAAGCCTTGGTCACGCATCCATGATGACTACACAGGTCCTTTCATCGGAAAAATGTTTTTGGTTGTAGTAGACGCTCACTCGAAATGGATCGAGTGTGACATTTTAAATTCAAGCACATCCTCTGCCACGGTAGAAAGTCTACGGGCAATGTTCGCCGCCCACGGTCTACCGGACATCTTGGTCAGCGACAATGGCCTGTGCTTCACAAGCACTGAATTCCAGGACTTCATGGCAGGCAATGGAATTAACCATGTCAGAAAGGCACCGTTCGTTCCAGCCGGCTCAAACGGCCAGGCAGAACGAAAAGTGCAGATAATCAAACAGGGGATGCTCAGAATCCAAGGGGGTTCCATGCAAAGCCACTTATCACGCCTCCTGTTGGCCAATAGATCCCGACCACACTCGCTCACAGGGGTTCCACCCGCAGGGCTGCTAATGATAAGGATGCTCAAATGCCGTTATCCCTTATACATCACACCATGAAATAAATTGTTGAGAGCAGGCGCCAATCACAATATAACTACCATGACAGGAATGCGGGGGCACGATATATTGGTGTAAACGACACTGTTGTTGTCCACAACTACACGGCAGGGCCTAAATGGCTCGCAGGCACTGTGATTGCCAAAGAGGGCAATAGGATTCTGGTAGTTAAACTAACCAATGGACAAATCTGCCGCAAACACGTGGATCCAGCAAAAAGGAGGTTCAGCAACCCCAAAGAAGAAGCAGAGGAAAAACATGATATAGAGTTCACTCTAGCACAGGTGACCGATCACCGGAAACAAAGGGAGGAGAGCCCAGTCACTGTGGGCAGTCCGGATAGGCCTGAGGCACCGCAAACAGCAGACACACAGGCCAGCGCCCAACAACCGGAGCCCCAACTCAGGCGCTCTACAAGAGAGCGTAAACCACCAGAGAGACTCAACCTGTGATCCCAAACAGACTTTGGGGTCATGTATTCAACCAGCATTGTAACCCATTTTTAAATTCAAAACCTGATAAAATTGACGACATGCAGCCAACGTGCAAAAGTAAGAATTCTTTTAATCACCGTTAATTAGCCGATAACCTTCTTCAGAATGAAATAAATAATAATATAATTACTGAGGAACAGTGGTATCCTCAATCATTCATTTTCTCTTTACATGTGATGAAGTTTTATCCCTATCTCATTTACACGCTGTATGAGAATGGTTTAAAATTGTAAGTGTTTATGACTCAGTTGTAAAACCATTGATTGTATGTGTGTCTATACTTGATAGGAGGAGCACTTGAGACCGTAGTTCCAGTTTTATATATGTACCAATAGAATCAATTTCCACCAGTTTCTTTAAACCCAATAACATAATTTATTTCTAATGGGCTGGATGGAACATGATCCATGTAAAAAATTGTTATCGTTTTAGTTGAACTGAATGCTCATAAAATATTGAAGTGGGAACTAATTGGATAACAGCACTGCTGGCAACATTTGCGGAATAGATTCGTGCAGCCAAAACGCACAATGACAACCTGGGACTGTGCGGCACCGAATACTCGGGGAAAAAAAGTTAAACTCTTCGTCCCTGGGTGGGCTCGAACCACCAACCTTTCGGTTAACAGCCAAACGCGCTAACCCATTGCGCCACAAAGACTGATGGAAGTATAAGGTGCAAGGCATCCAAAACCAGGGTGTCAGTCAGTTAAAGCTTCAGATTGCTCCGACCGGGATGGAACTTGTCCACTCTCAGTTGTACTTTTCCCAAATTAATGGAGGGACATTCATTGTGGATGTGTGGAAACAGTCTGGTCCCGCACACTGCAGACACTTCTATGTCACCGCCAACCAGCTCTCCTACAACCGGTGTGATCTACCTTCCAGCCTTCCGGTGCCTTGTCTGTGACAAAGTATTCTGATTGTCCCGAAGCCGGTATTAGGTTTGAATTTCTTTTCAGCTCCTGACGGCGGATATTCCTGTGATTCAACGGGAACTAAATGCTTACAGGGACAGTTGGATTCACCGTTTCTTTGCTTGGTGAAATTTCAAAGATTGAAAGCGACACACATCAACCCCAAACGTCCCGTGAGATGGAAGCCCAGTTGCTGTTTCAAGCTTGAATGCAGGTACAAGCAGAACTTATTCAAAGAAAGTCCAAGTCCCTGAGACGCCTGATTATTTGCACCAAACTCTTTGCAAAGAGTTGAGGTACATGTTTGGTGATCTGGGCACATCTTTCCCCAAACTACAACACTTCAAACATAACTCAATGGCTGTAAAGCGCTTTGGGGCGACATGAGTTCCTGAAAGGCGCTGCAGATATGCAAGTCCTTCTTTGCAAAAGTTCGATGCAATTTCAAAATATGCGAGCAATATCAGGGCTCCTCTGGGACCCCTCGTAAATTTCAATTAACAACTCCGAAGGGAAATCACAGCCCGAGACCAACGAGCCAACTGTTTGACAAACGTGAAGATAAGGTGTAACCATGATCAAAGCATTTTTTTGTGTGTCGCAATTCAGAACATAAGAACTTAAGAATTAGGAGCAGGAGTAGGCCATATGGCCCCTCGAGCCTGCTCCGCCATTTAATATGATCATGGCTGATCCGATCATGGACTCAAGTCCACATCCCTGCCCGTTCCCCATAAGCCTTATTCCCTTATCAGTGAAGAAGCTATCTCTGTCTTAAATTTATTTAATGTCGTGGCTTTCTCAGCTCTCTGAGGCAGTGAGTTCGACAGATTTACAACCCTCTGAGAGAAGAAATTCCTCCTCATCACAGATTTAAATGGGCGGCCCCTTATTCTGAGATCATGCCCCCTAGTTCTAGTCTCCCCTATCAGTGGAACCATCCTCTCTGCATCCACCTTATCAAGCTCCCTCATTACCTTATACGTTTAGATAAGATCACCTCTCATTCTTCTGAATTCCAATGAGTAGAGGCCCAACCTACTCAACCTTTTCTCATAAGTCGGCCACTCATCTCCAGAATCAACCAGGTGAACCTTCTCTGAACTGCCTCCAAAGCAAGTATATCCTTTCGTAAATATTGTAAGTGTTTGTGATCCTCGCCCAATTGCCTGATGGACGGTTTGAATCGCCCCCACCTTACAAAAGTTCTAGATCCGGGATTATAATTCAGAGTGTAAATTAAATGAGTCACGGAAAGGGATGCTTCAGTGATAAATCGTAGTATATTTATTTGGTCTAACATACACTGTCTAAAACATGCACTGCTAAATGAAATCACTGTCTCTGTGGAGAATAAAATCCCGGTTACAAACAACATACATACAGTACAGAAATGAACCTAGTAACACGCAGTAATTCCCTGGTGGATTCTAACCCCACCCCTACCAATGAATTACCCTCCCCAGAATAGCCCTGAAAAGCGTCACTTCTGAGAAAACCCTGAGCCCTTACCCAGCTGGCCTGGGATATCTGGTTACTGGCTTGGGACACTCGCGACCATGTTCACCACCACACGCAGCCCGTTTTCTTGCTCAGCTCAGCTGTGGGAAGTCACTGCCTGGTCTTCAGTCTCGGTGGCTTCTTCTGCAGTACTGCGGCCCCTTCCTCTGGTACATCGATCGGTGGAGCGAGAGCGAGAGGGAGAGGGGGCTCTCTCTAGACACAAGCTGCAAGCTGCAAGCTCCAAGCTTCACACCAAGCTCCAAGCTAAAAATAAAGTGGAAAGGACCATGTCTTTCTGGGAGTCATGCTACCCCTATCTTTCGCGCCAATCTTTAAAACCCCTTTGTTTATAAGCACGGGTAATTAGTCAGTGATGGGCCATCCCACCCATGCATTGGGCTGATGGCCCTTAGTCTGGGCATCTCTCTGAGCCTTTGTGTTGGGAAAGCCCCAGCGCCTCCTTGGCTGGCCAGGCTGGTGGGTTCATTGTTCTGTGTCTCCTTCTGAGATGGAGGTTAAAAGTGCTTTTGAAAATTAGAGTGGCTTTGTCAGTGGCCCCCCTTCCTGGCTGACTGCTCTTTTGTCAATGGATGACTGACAGATCTTTTGTCATAGCGAACTGCCATGCGGTCTCTGGAGTTTTAACAAAACCAGCTTTTTTACATATCTGCGAAGGGTGTCCCCAGCACAGGGAAAATAGTCTCAGAAAAATAAAATCCACAAAATATTCTCGACTGAGTCTATTCTTTAAACAGAAACTTTGTGATCTCTTCATTCTGCTCTGCTAATTATTGATCTTGCCACGTAAAAAGTGCGTTGGCATTGCAATGCATTAATGTAAAATTAATGAAAAGAAAATGCAACGTTTTGTCGAGTGCAAAACATGCAGTGCCTGCATTTCAAAAAGCATTGCTTTTATTCATCCTGCGGAATGCATATTGCACAAATAATCTCAGCACACATTGTGCAGGCAAAGGCAGCATTAGACAACAAAGTGATTTGTCCTCCGCTGATTTGTAGCAGATAACTGACGGTTGAGCACACAATTTGACAACTAGACTTGTAGATCAAGCATCAATGAAAAAGGCAACAAAACTGCCCACCAGCACCAGGTGTCTTTCACTTGTTTGTCCCAAATTTTCAGCAGCTGGGTGTGGAAAGTATTTTTATCTAAGCTGATACCATATGGTATTTGTGTGCCTTTTGATTAAAATGGAGTCCTGGCCCTTCCAGAACTTTCTGCATTTTAGCAGTCAGTTTGCATAAATCTGGTTTGAGATGGCTGATGGCCATCAGACAGCTAGGAGACAAGTCATGCTGAGACAAGTAACCCCCCATGGTGCTCTCCTATTGTCTACACTACAGGAGTTCCATGTCACCCCACCCTTCTCTTCTAGCCATTATCTCTTTCCGAGACCTCATCCATTTGATGCAAACAGATAAACTGACCAGGAAATTGAAACAATCCTGACACAATACAAGACAGGTGATAGCCCATTACCTATGACTCATGGAGTAATGGCCGTTTGGCTTCCTGATTACCCTGACAAAAGGAAATATCTGTAACCCATGTCAGGACCAGGATATAGTAATTAACTCTTTATCTGTATTCACTGACTGTGAGACAGCAATACACATGGAGAGGCCAGAACTTTGGTTTTACTGTATAAATATCTTGTTAAATTGAACCATTTCGGAGGTGATCACTTCGCCCTTGACTGAGTGAAACCTACCCCATGCGAGCAAGTAAATTAAAAAGGAAACTTCTACCGGAGCTGTAAGTGTCGGAGTCATTCTTTTCCGAGGTCGAGATTTCGACATGGGACAACAAGAATTTAGGTTTCACTGAGATTTGAACTCAAATCAGTAGATTTAAAGTCAAGAGGGCTCTCCATTACACCATGGAACCAACTATTCCAAAACATTTGAAACATACTTCGTCACAGACAAGGCACTGGAAGGCTGGAAGGTAGATCACACCGGTTGTGGGAGAGCTGGTTGGTGGTGACATGGAAGTGTCTGCAGTGTGCGGGACCAGGGGACCAGACTGCTTCCACACATCCACAATGAATGTACCACCCTTTATTTGGGAAAAGTACAACTGAGAGTGGATAAGTTCGATCCCGGTCGGAGCAATCTGAAGCTTTAACTGACTGACACCCTGGTTTTGCATGTCTTGCAGTGTGTATCTGTGGTGCAATGGTTTAGTGCATTCGGCTGGTAATTGAAAGGTGGGTCATCCAAACCCATCTCCGGGCGAAGCCTTTTAATGTTTTTCCCCGAGGATTCGGTGCCGCACAGTTCCGGGTTGTCATTGTGCATTTTGGCTAAACGAATATATTCCGCAAACATTGCAAGCTTTGCTGTTATCCAGTGAGTTCCCACTCCAATACTTTTATGAACATTCAGCACAAGTATAACGACAACAATTTTTTACATGGATCATGTTCCTCCATCCAGTCCAATCAAAATAAATTATGTTATTGGGTTTAAAGGAACTGGTGAAAATTGATTCTATTGATACATATATCGAACTGGAACTTCGGTCTCAAGTGCTCCTCCTATCAAGAATAGACACACACACAATCAATGGTTTTACAACTGATTCATAAACACTTACAATTTCTCATACAGCGTGTAAATGAGATAGGGATAAAAATTCATCACATGTAAAGAGAAAATGAATGATTAAAGAAACTACTGTCCCTCAGTAACTATATTATTATTTATTTCATCCTGAAAAAGGTTATCAGTTATTTAACGGTGATTAAATGAATTCTTATATTTTCATATTAGCTGCATGGCGTCAATTTTATAAGATTTTGAATTGAAAAAAGCTGTTACAGAAGTTACCGCCCTGACCTGGAATCGAAGCTGTTTTTCGGTGGTATAAGGAGTGGTTTTACCTAATCATTTAATGGTGATTTCAAAGAATCACGTGACGTTAAATTCAGATCAAGGTTACGATATGTTTCGGTGTGAAACAATGGATTGAAAAGGACAACAATGATATCAAGCATTACGATGCAGCGATGCAGCAATGCAGCGTTCCCTGGTGGTCCATTGATTTGGATTCGGTGCTCTCACCACCGCGGCCCTGGGTCGATTTCCGGCCAGGGAAATTGCATTTCCATCAAAATTAAAACCTGAGAAGAAAGAGTTACATGCATCTCACGTGGAAAAAAAGATTCATTGATTTAAACATCATTAATTAATCCATTGTAGAACTTCAATCACTTAATTTGCCCTGAGTATGTGAGGAACTTTTATCCCGACCTCATTGTATTTTAGGAGCATGGTCCAGCCCCGGTATCTCCACCTGTGAAAGTAGGAAACTGCTGGAAATACACAACAGGACGGGTAGCCTTTGACAAACAATTAAACCCAGGTTACAGACTCTCTTCTTTCCCGTGTCCTTTGCAGGACACTTGTTCCCCTTTAATTTTACGGACTGACTGAGTTCACTAACCGCGGGGAGAGAGTAGGTGTCTCCGCGGCCCCACTGTGCTAACATGGAAGATAACACGATGGGGATGTGGGATAGTGGGTGGTGTCAGTGACATGTTTGTGTAAAGGGCAGCGGAGGAGAAGGATTGACAGCTGTCAGTGAGGGACAGAAGTTGTTTAAGGTGAGCCAACACATTCCCGATCAGCACAGAAGGCATTCACTGGTCAGCTGCCCTCTGCTGTACTTCTGGTCAGAGCGGTTTCCGCAGTGGAGCCATTATCACGTTTGCTTTCTACGTGAAAGGATCCCGTGCAGGAAGATTATGTTTAAACTTGCTGTGGATGAACAGTCATGGACGAGTTTATTCTCCTGTCAAAAGAGCGACATTGGCTTCTCCCTTATTCTTTAATTGCTCTTTATTTCACTTCACTAAATAGATATATTTGAGTGAGAGAAATTGTTCCAGAGTGTCGCACACTTCATCTTTTGTTCCCTTTTATACACATAAAATGAGGCCGGGGGAAGAAATCCAGAAAACAAAGCCGAGGGATATAGACAAGAGGAAGAGAGAAGGGGAAATACTGTCCCGACCCAGAACTAATGCAGGAACTCCTCTGCTGCGCTCGGGGTGGCCACCCACAGCCTGGATACACTAACGTCCCAACAGCTTATTGACTGTCGGAGTGGGACCGTTCGGCGCTTCAGAAGACAGGTCGCAAAAGCAAAGTCACCGATTCAGTCCCATGTGCTTCTCTGGCTGACACCGGGGAAACGGTGAGACAGATTTTGGAGCATAGGTCTGGTTATTGTGAAACAGCAAAGAAAATATGCAGTCTGGAATTAAATTATTGAATGTGTATCCTGCTCGTTTCGTGGTTCGGCATTCACAGAGGGAGCCCGAGTTCGGAAAGTAACTTTTTAATTCAAACTTTTTTCAAATAATTACATGCAATTAACTAAACTCTGTGGGAGGTGGGGTGATTAAAACATCACCGATCGGAAAGGAATTGTCCGCGGGAAGCCTCCAACCGGAATTATTGGGTCAATATTCCCACCCGGATTGTTTTGCAGACTTCTAGTCAATACTTCAATAACTGAACTGTAATAATTTCAGGAGCTTTCATCATAGATGATATTTTACACCCTATCTGACTTAACACACTCTGAATTTTTGAAATTGGTTTCAAATGTTCATTGCTCAGAAGACAAGGAACCTGGGGTATTTTTTTCAATTTATTTCACAGCAAATATATTCTAAAATGATGTTTCGGCCCGGGCTCGAACCGGGGCCGTTTACTGCGTGAGACGAACGTGATAACCACTACAGCAGAGAAACCACTGCTGAACTTAGTGCCCAGAGAGAAGTGTTAAGCCAGAAGGTGTAATTCTGAATCCCTTTCTGTGAAAAAATCTTTTCACAAACATTTCTCTGACCGAAGCTGCACAAGTCAAAAATGTTCCTTTCAAAGTCGTTAAACTCCCAAATTAACGCACCCCCCGAATCTTCTGGATCAGAAAGCTCTAGTTGTACCGACTCAATCCATAAATCTGACTTTACTCACCCTGTATTTTAAGAGATTGGTTTAAAATGTTCATTGCTCATAAGACACGGAACCTGGGGCTACTTTTGTTCAATGTATTTCACAGCAAATATATTCTAAAATAAAGCACGCGCCCAAGCTCAAACCAGGGACATTTCATGTGGGAGATGAACATGATAACGGCTACACCACGTAAACCTTTCCTTAACCCAGCCCCCGGTTCGTCATTTGTACCACAATTAAACCCAACGAGATCGGAATAAAAGTTCCTCACATGCTCTGGCAAAATAAATGGTAAAAGATTTACAAAATAATTTATGTATTAATTAATGATGTTCAAGTCAATGATTCTTATTTTTTATACATGATTTGCATATAGATCTGTAAAATAAATGAACTCTTTTTTTTATAAGGTTTTGAATTAAAAGTACAACTTCCCAGGGTGGGAATTGAATCCAGGACACAACGTTGAGAGTATTGAATCCTTACCACTCGACAACCAGGGACCGATAGACCGTTTTACTGCTGCATCATTATAGTTCATGACAATATTGTCATTTTCAGTTCACTTGATTCACACCGAAAAAGATTGTAACTGTTGTGTATGCATGCATATTTACTGTGTGATGTCTGTAACACTGCTGTGCAACACTGAATCGACTCTTACACTCTACACACCTTACCTACACCAGAGGGTGCTGCTGCTTGAGACTGAAAGGTTACCTGCAACCCAGTATATAAAGGAGCTCACAGCTTGGTGTCCTCACTCGAGGAGCTTCAAATAAATGACGACAGGTCGACACAGTTTAAGTATCATACCCTGCCTTGTGGAGTCATTACTCAAGGTGCCTACATACACTACAGTAAACGCCACTTGAAATCACATTCAAATGATTCACTGAATCCACCCCTTGTGCCACCGCAACACAGGTTCGATTCTTGGTCAGGGAGATAATATTTACAACACGATTTTCAAACTAATAGCCCAATATAAATGTCAACATACAGCTAATGTGAAAAAATTAATTCATTTAATCATGTTCAATCAACCGATAACTTTCTTTTGCAGAATTAAAGAAATGATAATATGGTTACTGAGGGATAGTGGTACATAAGAACATAAGAACATAAAAATTAGGAACAGGAGTTCGGCCATCTTGCCCCTCGAGCCTGCTCCGCCATTCAACAAGGTCATGGCTGATCTGGCCGTGGACTCAGCTCCACTTATCCGCCCGCTCCTCATAACCCTTAATTCCCTTATTGGTTAAAAATCAATCTGTCTGTGACTTGAATGCATTCAATGCGCTAGCCTCAAATGGTTCCTTGGGCAGAGAATTCCACATATTCACAACCCTCTGGGAGAAGGAATTCCTTCTCAACACGGTTTTAAATTGGCTCCCCCGTATTTTGAGGCTGTGCCCCCAAGTTCAAGTCTCCCCGACCAGTGGAAACAATCTCTCTGCCTTTATCTTGTCTATCCCTTTCATTATTTTAAATGTTTCTACAAGATCACCCCTCATCCTTCTGAACTCCAACGAGTAAAGACCCAGTCTACTCAATCTATCATCATAAGGTAACCCACTCATCTCCGGAATCAGCCGAGTGAATTGTCTCTGTACCCCCTCCAAAGCTAGTATATCCTTCCTTAAGTAAGGTGACCAAAATTGCACGCAGTACTCCAGGTGCGGCCTCACCAATACCCTACACAGTTGCAGCAGGACCTCCCTGCTTTTGTACTCCATGCCTCTCGCAATGAAGGCCAACATTCCATTCGGCTTCCTGATTACCTGTTGCACCTGCAAACTAACTTTTTGGGATTCATGCACAAGGATCCCCAGGTCCCTCTGCAACGCAGCATGTTGCAATTTCTCCCCATTCAAATAATATTCCCTTTTTACTGTTTTTTTTTCCCAAGGTGGATGACCTCACACTTTCCGACATTGTATTCCATCTGCCAAACCATAGCCCATTCATTATACGATCTAAATCTCTTTGCAGCCTCTCTGTCCTCTACACAACCTGCTTTCCCATTTATCTTTGTGTCATCTGCAAATTTTGTTGCACTACACTCTGTCCCCTCTTCCAGGTCATCTATGTATATTGTAAACAGTTGTGGTCCCAGCACCGATCCCTGTGGCACACCACTAACCACCGATTTCCAACCCGAAATGGGCCCATTTATCCCGACTCTCTGCTTTCTGTTAGCCAGCCAATTCTCTATCCATGCTAATACATTTCCACTGACTCCGCGTATCTTTATCTTCTGCAGTAACCTTTTGTGTGGTACCTTATCGAATGCCTTTTGAAAATCTAAATACACCACATCCATCGGTACACATCCAACATGCTCATTATATCCTCAAAGAATTCCAATAAATTAGTTAAACATGATTTCCCCTTCATGAATCCATGCTGCGTCTGCTTGATTGCACTATTCCTATCTTGATGTCCCACTATTTCTTCCTTCATGATAGTTTCAAGCATTTTCCCTGCTACAGATGTTAAACTGACCAGCCTATAGTTATCTGCCTTTTGTCTGCCCCCTTTTTTAAACAGAGGCGTTACATTAGCTGCTTTCCAATCCGCTGGTACCTCCGCAGAGTCCAGAGAATTTTGGTAGATTATAACGAATGCATCTGCTATAACTTCCGCCATCTCTTTTAATACCGGCATTTCATCAGGACCAGGGGACTTGTCTACCTTGAGTCCCATTAGCCTGTCCAGCACTATCCCCTAGTGATAGTGATTGTTTCAAGGTCCTCTCTTCCCACATTCCTGTGACCAGCAATTTCTGGCATGGTTTCTGTGTCTTCCATTGTGAAGACCGAAGCAAAATAATTGTTTAAGGTCTCAGCCATTTCCACATTTAGAAACATAGAAACATTGAAAATAGGTGCAGGAGTAGGCCATTCGGCCCTTCTCGGCTGCACCACCATTCAATGAGTTCCTGGCTGAACATGTAACTTCAGTACCCCATTCCTGCTTTCTCACCATACCACTTTATTCCCCTAGTAGTAAGGACTTCATCTAACTCCTTTTTGAATATATTTAGTGAATTGGCCTCAACAACTTTCTGTGGTAGAGAATTCCGCAGGTTCACCACACTCTGGGTGCAGAAATTCCTCCTCATCTCGGTCCTAAATGGCTTCCCCCTTATCCTTAGACTGTGTCCCCTGGTTCTGGACTTCCCCAACATTGGGAAGATTCTTCCTGCATCTAACCTGTCTAACCCCGTCAGAATTTTAAACGTTTCGATGAGGTCCCCTCTCATTCTTCTGAACTCCAGTGAATACAAGCCCAGTTGATCCAATCTTTCTTGATAGGTCAGTCCCGCCATCCCGGGAATCAGTCTGGTGAACCTTCGCCGCACTCCCTCAATAGCAAGAATGTCCTTCCTCAGGTTAGGAGACCAAAACTGTACACAATACTCCAGGTGTGGCCTCACCAAGGCCCTGTACAATTGTAGCAACATCATACTGCCCCTGTACTCAAATCCTCTCGCTATGAAGGCCAACATGCCATTGCTTTCTTAACCGCCTGCTGTACCTGCATGCCAACCTTCAATGACTGATGTACTATGACACCCAGGTCTCTTTGCATCTCCCCTTTTCCTAATCTGTCACCATTCAGATAATAGTCTGTCTCTCTGTTTTTACCACCAAAGTGGATAACCTCACATTTATCCACATTATACTTCATCTGCCATGCATTTCCCCACTCACCTAACCTATCCAAGTCACTCTGCAGCCTCATAGCATCCTCCTCGCAGCTCACACTGCCACCCTACTTAGTGTCATCCGCAAATTTGGAGATACTACATTTAATCCCCTCGTCTAAATCATTAATGTACAATGTAAACAGCTGGGGCCCCAGCACAGAACCTTGCAGTACCCCACTAGTCACTGCCTGCCTTTCTGAAATGTCCCCATTTATTCCTACTCTTTGCTTCCTGTCTGACAACCAGTTCTCAATCCATGTCAGCACACTACCCCCAATCCCATGTGCTTTAACTTTGCACATTAATCTCTTGTGTGGGACCTTGTCGAAAGCCTTCTGAAAGTCCAAATATACCACATCAACTGGCTCTCCCTTGTCCACTCTGCTGGAAACATCCTCAAAAAATTCCAGAAGATTTGTCAAGCATGATTTCCCTTTCACAAATCCATGCTGACTTGGACCTGTCAATGCATCCGCTATTTCAAAGGCCACCTCCTTAAGTACTCTGGGATGCAGTCCATCAGGCCCTGGGGATTTATCGGCCTTCAATCCCATCAATTTCCCCAACACAATTTCCCGACTAATAAGGATTTCCCTCAGTTCCTCCTCCTTACTAGACCCTCCGACCCCTTTTATATCCGAAAGGTTGTTTGTGTCCTCCTCAGTGAATACCGAACCAAAGTACTTGTTCAATTGGTCCGCCATTTCTTTGTTCCCCGTTATGACTTCCCCTGATTCTGACTGCAGGGGACCTACGTTTGTCTTTACTAACCTTTTTCTCTTTACATACCTATAGAAACTTTTGCAATCAGCCTTAATGTTCCCTGCAAGCTTCTTCTCGTACTCCATTTTCCCTGCCCTTTTCAAACCCTTTGCCCTCCTCTGCTGAGTTCTAAATTTCTCCCAGTCCCTGGGTTCGCTGCTATTTCTGGCCAATTTGTATGCCACTTCCTTGGCTTTAATGCTATCCCTGATTTCCCTCGATAGCCACGGTTGAGCCACCTTACCTTTTTTATTTTTATGCCAGACAGGAATGTACAATTGTTGTAGTTCATCCGTGTGGTCTCTAAATGTCTGCCATTGCCAATCCACAGTCAACCCCTTCAGTATCATTCGCCAATCTATTCTAGCCAATTCACGCCTCATACCATCAAAGTTACCCTTATTTAAGTTCTGGACCATGGTCTCTGAATTAACTGTTTCATTCTCCATCCTAATGCAGAATTCCACCACATTATGGTCACTCTTCCCCAAGGAGCCTCGCACAACGAGATTGCTAATGAATCCTCTCTCATTACACAACACCCAGTCTAAGATGCCCTCCCCCCTAGTTGGTTCCTCGACATATTGGTCTAAAAAACCATCCCTTATGCACTCCAGTAAATCCACCTCCACCGTATTACTTCCAGTTTGGTTCACCCAATCTATGTGCATATTAAAGTCACCCATTATAACTGCTGCACCTTTATTGCACGCACCTCTAATTTCATGTTTGATGCCCTCCCCAACATCACTACTACTGTTTGGAGGTCTGTACACAACTCCCACTAACGTTTTTTGCCCTTTGGTATTCTGCAGCTCTACCCATATAGATTCCCATTATTAAATCCCCCTTCTCATCTTCTAAGGGACCAACATTTACTTTAGTCACTCTTTTCCGTGTTATATATCGGTAAAAGCTTTAACTATCCATTTTTATGCTTTGCACAAGTTTACCTTTGTAATCTATCTTTCCTTTCTTTATTGCTTTCGTAGTCATTCTTTGCTGTCGTTTAAAATTTACCCAATCTTCTATTTTCCCACGAACCTTGGCCACCTTATACGCATTGGTTTTTAATTTGATACTCTCCTTTATTTCCTTGGTTATCCATGGCTGGTTATCCCTTCTCTACCGCCCTTCTTTTTCACTGGAATATATTTTTGTTGAGCACTATGAAAGAACCCCTTAAAAGTACTCCACTGTTCCTCAATTGTGCCACCATTTAGTCTGTGTTTCCAGTCTACTTTAACCAACTCTGCCCTCATCCCACTGTAGTCCCCTTTGTTTAAGCATAGTACGCTCGTTTGAGACACTTCTTCCTCACCCTCAATCTGTATTACAAATTCAACCATACTGTGATCACTTATTCCGAGAGGATCTTTTACTAGCTTCAATCATTAATTTTCTCTTTACATGTGATGAACTTTTATCCCTATCTCGTTTACACACTGTATTTTAGGAGAATGGTTTAAAATTTTAAGTGCTTATTGTCATGTATTCAACCAACATTGTAACCCATATATAATCTGACCTCAGTTGTACACTGTGAGAACAATGACCACTAGGTGGTGAACTTGTGGGAGACACTTCTAACCTGGACCTTAGGTATAAAAGGGGAAGCTCCACCCACTTTCATCACTTGAGTGCGAAGGAATAAAAGACAGGCCACAGACTGACTTTCTCTCAAGCATGGGCCTCGTGTGCATTTCTACTCTATAGTAAGGATGTATCAATGGCGACGAGAAACTGGGATTTAAACCAAGTGAGCATGGCCGCTAGCATAATAGACGAGAGATACTGTGTTAAGGAATGGTTGGGACAGAGAATCAACATTGTTGAAGCAGCACACAGTTCTCCAAGCAGACAAGGGCAATCGGTTATGCCCCAACATGTAGTCGAACCCAGAGGGGGAGTTCGACAGAGATAATGGCAAGCAGAACGGCGATTCACACCATTGCAAGGGACAATGTGGCCAGTAATGGGGCCATCAACACCTGTTAATGGCACACTCAAGGACAGTCACAGGGGTAGTCAGGGACGATTGACTAGCAAGGGAAATTTTGTTTCCAACAACAGCTCATGTTGGAGGCATGGAGGCACAAACTCAGCCGGAGTTTGCAGAGATGAGCAAAATACCTGCAGAAATTGCAGAAATGAATGCTGGGGGAAATCGATGGAAGCTGAAGTTCAGTGAGTTCATGTGGAGCACGTATACAGTTCATACACCAGGACGCCACCGATAATGATGAAAGTGCTCCTCAGTGGCATCCCAGTATCAATGGAGCAAGACAAGGGGGCGAGCCAGTCCCTGATGGGTAACAAATAGTTTGAAAATTTGTGGGCGTCCAAGGCCAGTAGGGCCAAAATTATCACCGATTGACGCACAGCTACGGACATACACCAAGGAGATCATTCCGGTGCTTCGCAGCTCCACGACAATCGTGACCCACAAAGATTCGGAGAACAGGTTGCCACTCTGGGTTGTCCCGGGGGACGGTCTCGCACGACTGGGGAGGAGTTGGCTTGCTGTCATGAACTGGAAATGGGGCAATGTTAATGCTATTTCCTCTGTGGAGCGAGTTTCATGCTCACAGATGCTGCACAAATTGGACTCATTATTTCAACCCGGCATTGGCACTTTCATGGAGGCCAAGGGAGTGATTCACATAAACCCGGAAGCCAGGCCAGGACACCACAAGGCCAGAGCGGTGCCGTACGTGATGTGGGAAAAGATAGAAGGTGAATTGAACCGCCTGCTGAGGGAAGGTATCATTTTGCCAGTCGAATTCAGTGACTGGGCGAGCCCGATTGTACCGGTGTTCAAGGCGGATGGGTCGGTCAGGATATATGGTGATTACAAGGCCACCATCAATCGGGTGTCACTCCAAGACCAGTACCCGCTTCCGAGAGTGGAGGACCTCTTTGCGATGCTATCCGGTGGCAAACTTTTTTCAAAATTGGACGTGACCTCAGCTTACATGACCCAGGAGCTGGCGAGAGAGTTGAAGAAGCTGACCACCATCACGACACACAAGGGGTTGTTTGAGTACAACAGATGTCCGTTCGGGATTCGCTCGGCCGCCGCGATCTTCCAACGAAATATGGAAAGCCTCCTCAAGTCGATTCCAGGGACGGTGGTTTTTCAGGACGACATCCTCATCACGGGTTACGAGACTGAAGAACACCTCTACAACCTGGAGGAGGTGCTACGCAGACTGGACCGGGTAGGGCTGCGACTGAAAAAGGCGAAGTGCATCTTCCTAGCTCCAGAGGTAGAATTCCTGGGGATGAGGCTAGGAGTAGACGGGATGCGCCCTACTGCGTCCAAGACGGAAGCGATCCAGAGAGCACCCAGACCCCGTAACAGGACGGAGCTGCGTTTGTTCCTGGGGCTCCCGAACTATTTGGTAACTTTCTTCCCAAATTGAGCACGCTGCTCGAGTCGCTCCACGTGCTCCTAAGCAAAGGTCTCGAATGGGTCTGAGGGGACAGCCAGGAAAGGGCTTTTAATAGAGCACACAATTTGTTATGTTCCAACAATCTGTTCACGCGATATGACCCATGTAAGAAACTTGTGTTAACGTGCGATGCGTCGTCCTATGGTGTCGGGTGTGTGTTGCAGCATGTAAATGCCAAGGGTCAGTTACAGCCGGTAGCTTATGCCTCCAGAAGTCTGTCCCAGGCAGAAAGGGCTACGCGATGATAGAAAAGGAGGCGCTCGCATGTGTATATTCGGTAAAGAAAATGCACCAGTACCTGTTTGGCAGGAAATTTGAGCTGGAGACAGATCACAAACCCGTCACGTCCCTTTTAGCCGTCAACAAGGCCATAAATGCAGACGCATCGGTCCGCATACAGAGGTGGGCACTCACGGTAGCCACCTATGACTACACAATTCGGCACAGACCGGGCACTGAAAACTGCGCCGATGCACTCAGCAGGCTCCCACCAGCCACCACTGAGGGGGCTACCGAGCATGCCGCTGAGATGGTCATGGCTGTTGAAGCTTTCGCAAGCGATGGCTCACCCGTGACAGCCCGTCAGACTAAAGTCTGGACAAATAGAGACCCGCTATTGTCTCTAGTCAAGAAATGTGTCCTGAATGGGGACTGGGCAGCCACGTACAGGGCATGCCCTGAGGAATTTACACCATTTCACAGGGGCAGGGATGAACTCTCGATTCAGGCCGATTGCCTACTGTGGAGAAACCGCGTAGTCATGCCCCAGATGGGCAGAGAGGTGTTCATCAGAGAACTCCACAATGAGTATCCGGGCATTGTCATGATGAAGGCAATTGCCAGGTCACACGTTTGGTGGCCAGGGATAGATGCAGATCTGGAAGTTTGTGTTCGCAGGTACAACATAAGTGCCCAGCTGGGCAAAGCGCCCAGGGAAGCCCCCCTTAGCCCCTGGCCATGGCACGCCAAGCCTTGGTCACGCATCCATGATGACTACACAGGTCCTTTCATCGGAAAAATGTTTTTGGTTGTATTAGACGCTCACTCCAAATGGATCGAGTGTGACATTTTAAATTCAAGCACATCCTCTGCCACGGTAGAAAGTCTACAGGCAATGTTCGCCGCCCACGGTCTACCGGACATCTTGGTCAGCGACAATGGCCTGTGCTTCACAAGCACTGAATTCCAGGACTTCATGGCAGGCAATGGAATTAACCATGTCAGAAAGGCACCGTTCAAGCCAGCCTCAAACGTCCAGGCAGAACGAAAAGTGCAGATAATCAAACAGGGGATGCTCAGAATCCAAGGGGGTTCCCTACAAAGCAACTTATCACGCCTCCTGTTGGCCAATAGATCCCGACCACACTCGCTCACAGGGGTTCCACCCGCAGGGCTGCTAAGATAAGGATGCTCAAATGCCGTTATCCCTTATACACCACACCATGAAAGAAATTGTTGAGAGCAGGCGCCAATCACAATATAACTACCATGACGGGGGCACGATATATTGGTGTAAACGACTCTGTTGTTGTCCACAACTACACTGCAGGACCTAAATGTCTCGCAGGCACTGTGATTGCCAAAGAAGGCAATAGGATTCTGGTAGTTAAACTAACCAATGGACAAATCTGCCGCAAACATGTGGATCAAACAAAAAGGAGGTGAAGCAACCCCATAGAAGAAGCAGAGGAAGAACACGATACAGAGTTCACTCCAGCACAGGTGACCGAACACCGGAACCAAAGGGAGGAGAGCCCAGTCACTGTGGGCAGTCCGGATAGGCCTGAGGCACGGCAAACAGCAGACACACAGGCCAGCGCCCAACAACCGGAGCCCCAACTCAGGCGCTCTACAAGAGAGCGTAAACCACCAGAGAGACTCAACCTGTGATCCCAAAAAGACTTTGGGGTCATGTATTCAACCAGCATTGTAACCCATTTTTAAATTCAAAACCTTATAAAATTGACGACATGCAGCCAACGTGCAAAAGTAAGAATTCTTTTAATCACCGTTAATTAGCCGATAACCTTCTTCAGAATGAAATAAATAATAATATAATTACTGACGAACAGTGGTATCCTCAATCATTCATTTTCTCTTTACATGTGATGAAGTTTTATCCCTATCTCATTTACACGCTGTATGAGAATGGTTTAAAATTATAAGTGTTTATGACTCAGTTGTAAAACCATTGAATGTGTGTGTGTCTGTACTTGATAGGAGGAGCACTTGAGACCGAAGTTCCAGTTCTATATATGTACCAACAGAATCAATTTCCACCAGTTTCTTTAAACCCAATAACATAATTTATTTCTAATGGGCTGGATGGAACATGATCCATGTAAAAAATTGTTATCGCTTTACTTGAACTGAATGCTCATAAAATATTGGAGTGGGAACTAATTGGATAACAGCACTGCTGGCAACATTTGCGGAATAGATTCGTGCAGCCAAAACGCACAATGACAACCTGGGACTGTGCGGCACCGAATACTCGATGAAAAAGAGTTAAACACTTCGTCCCTGGGTGGGCTCGAACCACCAACCTTTCGGTTAACAGCCGAACGCGCTAACCCATTGCGCCACAGAGACTGATGAAATTCGAAGGTGTAAGACATCCAAAACCAGGGTGTCAGACAGTTAAAGCTTCAGATTGCTCCGACCGGGATGGAATTTGTCCACTCTCAGTTGTACTTTTCCCAAATAAATGGAGGGACATTCATTGTGGATGCGTGGAAGCAGTCTGGTCCCGCACACTGCAGACACTTCCATGTCACCACCAACCAGCTCTCCCGCAACCGGTGTGATCTACCTTCCAGCCTTCCGGTGCCTTGTCTGTGACAAAGTATTCTGATTGTCCCGAAGCCGGTATTAGGTTTGAATTCCTTTTCAGCTCCTGACTGCGGATATTCCTGTGATTAAACTGGAACTAAATGCTTACAGGGACAGTTGGATTCACCGTTTCTTTGCTTGGTGAAATTTCAAAGATTGAAAGCGACGCACATCAACCCCAAACCTCCCGTGAGATGGAAGCCCAGTTGCTGTTTCAAGCTTGAATGCAGGTACAAGCAGAACTTATTCAAAGAAAGTCCAAGTCCCTGAGACACCTGATTATTTGCACCAAACTCTTTGCAAAGAGTTGAGGTACATGTTTGGTGATCTGGGCATATCTTTCCCCAAACTACAACACTTCAAACATAACTCAATGGCTGTAAAGCGCTTTGGGGCGTCATGAGTTCCTGAAAGGCGCTGCAGATATGCAAGTCCTTCTTTGCAAAACTTCGATGCAATTTCAAAATATGCGAGCAATATCAGGGCTTCTCTGGGACCCCTCGTAAATTTCAATTAACAACTCCGAAGGGAAATCACAGCGCGAGACCAACGAGCCAACTGTTTGACAAACGTGAAGATAAGGTGTAACCATGATCAAAGCATTTTTTTGTGTGTCGCTATTCAGAACATAAGAACTTAAGAACTACGAGCAGGAGTAGGCCATATGGCCCCTCGATCCTGCTCCACCATTTAATATGATCATGGCTGATCCGATCATGGACTCAGGTCCACATCCCTGCCCGTTCCACGTAAGCCTTATTCCCTTATCAGTTAAGAAGCTATCTCTGTCTTAAATTTATTAAATGTCGTGGCTTTCTCAGCTCTCTGATGCAGTGAGTTCGACAGATTTACAACCCTCTGAGAGAAGAAATTCCTCCTCATCACAGATTTAAATGGGCAGCCCCTTATTCTGAGATTATGCCCCCTAGTTCTAGTCTCCCCTATCAGTGGAACCATCCTCTCTGCATCCACGTTATCCAGCTCCCTCATTACTTTATACGTTTCGATAAGATCACCTCTCATTCTTCTGAATTCCAATGAGTAGAGGCCCCACCTACTCAACCTTTTCTCATAAGTCAACCCCCTCATCTCCGGAGTCAACCCAGTGAACCTTCTCTGAACTGCCTCCAAAGCAAGTAGATCCTTTCGTAAATATTGTAAGTGTTTGTGATCCTCGCCCAATTGCCAGATGGACGGTTTGAATCGCCCCCACCTTGCAAAAGTTCTAGATCCGGGAATTATTATTCAGAGTGTAAATTAAATGAGTCACGGAAAGGGATGCTTCAGTGATAAATCGTAGTATATTTATTTGGTCTAACATACACTGTCTAAAACATGCACTGCTAAACGAAATCACTGTCTCTGTGGAGAAACACGCAGTAATTCCCTGGTGGATTCTAACCCCACCCCTACCAATGAATTACCCTCCCCAGAATAGCCCTGGAAAGCTTCACTTCTGAGAATACCCTGAGCCCTTACCCAGCTGGCCTGGGATATCTGGTTACTGGCTTGGGACACTCGCGACCATGTTCACCACCACACGCAGCCCGTTTCCTTGCTCAGCTCAGCTGTAGGAAGTCACTGCCTGGTCTTCAGTCTCGGTGGCTTCTTCTGCAGTACTGCGGCCCCTTCCTCTGGTACATCGATCGGTGGAGCGAGAGCGAGAGGGAGAGGGGGCTCTCTCTAGACACAAGCTGCAAGCTGCAAGCTCCAAGCTACACACCAAGCTCCAAGCTAAAAATAAAGTGGAAAGGACCCTGTCTTTCTGGGAGTCTTGCTACCCCTATCTTTCCCGCCATTCTTTAAAACCCCTTTGTTTCTAAGCACGGGTACTTAGTCAGTGATGGGGTATCCCACCCATGCATTGGGCTGATGGCCCTTAGTCTGGGCATCTCTCTGAGCCTTTGTGTTGGGAAAGACCCAGCTCCTCCTTGGCTGGCCAGGCTAGTGGGTTTATTGTTCTGTGTCTCCTTCTGAGATGGAGGTGAGAAGTGCTTTTACAAATTAGAGTGGCTTTGTCAGTGGCCCCCCTTCCTGGCCGACAGCTCTTTTGTCAATGGATGACTGACAGCTCTTTTGTCCCAGCGAACTGCCATGCGGTCTCTGGAGTTTTAACAAAACCAGCTTTTTCACATATCTGCGCAGGGTGTTCCCAGCACAGGGAAAATAGCCTCAGAAAAATAAAATCCACAAAATATTCTCGACTGAGTCCATTCTTTAAAAAGAAACTTTGCGATGTCTTCATTACGCTCTGCTAATTATCGATCTTGCCACGTAAAAAGTGCGTTGGCATTGCAATGCATTAATGTAAAATTAATGAAAAGAAAATGCAATGTTTTGTCGAGTGCAAAACATGCAGTGCCTGCATTTCAAAAAGCATTGCTTTTATTCATCCTGCGGAATGCATATTGCACAGATAATCTCAGCACACATTGTGCAGGCAAAGGCAGCATTAGACAACAAAGTGATTTGTCCTCCGCTGATTTGTAGCAGAAAACTGACGGTTGAGCACACAATTTGACAACTAGACTTGTAGATCAAGCATCAATGAAAAAGGCAACAAAACTGCCCACCAGCACCAGGTGTCTTTCACTTGTTTGTCCCAAATTTTCAGCTGCTGGGACAATAAGAATTTAGGTTTGACCGAGATTTAAACTCAGATCGCTAGATTTAAAATCAAGAGGGCTACCATTACACCATGGAACCAACTATTCCAAAACTTTTGAAACATACTTCGTCACAGACAAGGCACTGGAAGGCTGGAAGGTAGATCACACCGGTTGTGGGAGAGCTCGTTGGTGGTGACATGGAAGTGTCTGCAGTGTGCGGGACCAGACTGCTTCCACACATCCACAATGAATGTCCCACCCTTTACTTGGGAAAAGTACAACTGAGAGTGGATAAGTTCCATCCCGGTCGGAGCAATCTGAAGCTTTAACTGACTGACACCCTGGTTTTGCATGTCTTGCAGTGTGTATCTGTGTTTCAATGGTTCAGCGCATTCGGCTGGTAACTGAAAGGTGGGTAATCCAAACCCATCTCCGGGCGAAGCCTTTCAATGTTTTTCCCCGAGGATTCGGTGCCGCACAGTTCCGGGTTGTCATTGTGCATTTTGGCTGCACGAATATATTCCGCAAACATTGCAAGCATTGCTGTTATCCAGTGAGTTCCCACTCCAATACTTTTATGAGCATTCAGCACAAGTAAAACGATAAAAAAAATTTACATGGATCATGTTCTTCCATCCAGTCCAATCAAAATAAATTATGTTATTGGGTTTAAAGGAACTGGTGAAAATTGATTCTATTGATGCATATATCGAACTGGAACTTTGGTCTCAAGTGCTCCTCCTATCAAGAATAGACACACACACAATCAATGGTTTTACAACTGAGTCATAAACACTTACAATTTCTCATACAGCATGTAAATGAGATCGGGATAAAAATTCATCACATGTAAAGAGAAATTGAATGATTAAAGATACTACTGTCCCTCAGTAGCTATATTAATATTTATTTCATCCTGAAAAAGGTTATCGGTTATTTAACTGTGATTTAATTAATTCTTATTTTTTCTTATTAGCTGCATGTCTTCAATTTTATAAGGTTTTGACTTGAAAAAAGCTGTTACAGAAGTTACCGCCCTGACCTTGAATCGAAGCTGTTTTTCGGTGGTACAAGGAGTGGTTTTACCCAATCATTTAAAGGTGATTTCAAAGAATGACGTGGCGTTAAATTCAGATCACGGTTACAATGTGTTTCGTTGTGAAACAAGTGGATTGAAAAGGACAATAATGACACCAAGCATTACGATGCAGCGATGCAGCAATGCAGCGTTCCCTGGTGGTCCAGTGATTAGGATTCGGCGCTCTCACAACCGCGGTCCTGGGTCGATTTCCGGAAAGGGAAATTGCACTTCCATCAAAATTAAAACCTTAGAAGAAAGAGTTACATGCATCTCATGTGGAAAAAAAGATTCATTGATTTAAACATCATTAATTAATCCACGTAGAACTTCAATCATTTAATTTGCCCTGAGTATGTGAGGAACTTTTATCCCGACCTCATTGTATTTAAGGAACATGGTCCAGCCCCGGTATCTCCACCTGTGAAAGTAGGAAACTGTTGAAATACACAACAGGACGGGTAGCCTTTGACAAACAATTAAACCCAGGTTACAGACTCTCTCCCTTCCCCTGCCCTTTGCGGGACACTTGTTCCCCTTTAATTTTACAGACTGACTGAGTTCACTAACCGTGGGGAGAGAGTTGGTGTCTCCGCGGCCCCACTGTGCTAACATGGAAGATAACACGATGGGGATGTGGGGTGGTGGGTGGGGATCAGTGACATGTTTGTGTAAAGGGCAGCGGAGGAGAAGGATTGACAGCTATCAGTGAGGGACAGAAGTTGTTTCAGGTGAGCCAAAACATTCCCGATCAGCACAGACGGCATTCACTGGTCAGCTGCCCTCTGCTGTACTTCTGGTCAGAGCGGTTTCCGCAGTGTAGCCGTTATCACGTTTGCCTTCCGCGCGGAAGGATCCCGTGCAGGAAGATTCTGTTTAAACTTTCTGTGGATGAACAGCCATGGGCGAGTTTATTCTCCTGTCAAAAGGGTGACAGTGGCTTCTCCCTTATTCTTCAATTGAACTTTATTTCACTTCACTAAATAGATATATTTGAGTGAGAGAAATTGTTCCTGAGTGTCACACACTTCATCTTTTGTTCCCTTTTAAACATATAAAATGAGGCCGGGGGAATAAATCCAGAAAACACAGCCGAGGGATACAGACAAGAGGAAGAGAGAAGGGGAAATACTGCCTCTACTCACCGGAGAAGTGTGAGCTTGTGGACCGGAGAAGTTGCAGCTGCTGGAGCTGTGCGTTTTATCGGGGAGGGACAGGGGGAGAGCCCGCCGAGCGACCGGAGAAGCTGAGAAGCTGCTGTGCTTTTCATCGGGTTTGACACTGTTTAAAAATGGCAGAGTGCCAAGTTTTCTCTCACTACTGCCCATGTGCGAAGGTGTCAGCAGTGTTTTCAGCGCAGGCATTTGGCTCCGCCCCCCACTTCACCATCGACGCCACGCAAGGACTCCGGGGACTGTACACAGCGGCCAGGATGGGGCGAGTTTTTCCCCGAGCCATTTCCAGCGCGCAAAGTCGGTGCGCTTGAGGTCAGTGCGCCGACAAAACTGCTTGGGGAAAATCTAGCCCTTGAAGAGTAAGGAGTACACTGAAGGAAATACAAATATATTTCCCGAGCAACTGTCAATTTTAATAACTTTTTATACAACCATCGAAGCAGCCAAAAAACAGGGCACTCGGCCCATAGTACCTAATATATAGCCCACAGTACAAGAGTAAGGAAGTCTTGCTACAATTGTACAGGGCCCTGGTGAGACCACACCTGGAGTACTGCGCACAGTTTTGGTCTCCTTATTTGAGGAAGGAAATAATTGCCTGGGAGGTGGTACAACAGAGGTTCACCAGATTGATTCCTGGGATGAGAGGACTGTCTTAAGTTGAGAGTTGTGTAGAATGGGCCGATACTCTCCAGAGTTTAGAAGAATGAGAAGTGATCTCATTGAAACACACAATATTCTGAAGGGGATTGACAAGGTAGATGCTGATAGGTTGTTTCCCCCGGGCTGGAGTGTCTAGAACCAGGGGCCACAGTCTCAGGTTAAGGGGTCGGCCATTTAAGACAGAGATGAGGAGGAATTTCTTCACTCAGAGGGATATGAATCTTTGGAATTTTCTGCCCCACATGCTTGTGAATGCTGAGTCTCTGAATATATTCAAGGCTGCGTTAGATAGATTTTTCGAGTCTCGGGGAATCAAGGGATCGAGAGATCACTGGAGTTTGGAAGACTGAGAGGGGATCTCATGGAAACATATAAAATTCTGACGGGACTGGACAGGTCCCGATGTTGGGGAAGCCCAGAACCAGGGGTCGGAGTCTCAGGGATAAGGGATAAGTCATTTAGGACTGAGATGAGGAGAAACCTCTTCGCTCAGAGAGTTGTTAACCTGTGGAATTCTCTGCCGCAGAGTTGTTGATGCCAGTTTTTTAGATATATTCAAGAGGGAGATGTGGCCCTGATAGCTAAAGGGATCAAGGGGTATGGAGAGAAAGCAGGAAAGGGGTACTGAGCTGAATGATCATCCATGATCTTATTGAAGGGTGGAGCAGGCTCGAAGTGCCGAATGGCCTACTCCTGCACCTATTTTCTATGTTTCGATGTTTCTATATCCTGCTATTGCTTCTTTGAGAATGGATTCCAACATTTTCCCAACCACAGATGTTAGGCTAACTGGTCTATAGTTTCCTGCTTTTTGTCTGCCTCCTTTTTTAAATAGGGGCATTACATTTGCAGTTTTCCAATCTGCTGGGTCCTCCCCAGAATCCAGCGAGTGCATGTCCACAGATCACTGAAAGTAGCAGGCCAGGTAGCTAAGGTGGTTGAGAAGGAATATGGAATGATTGCCTTTATTAGCCGAGGCATAGAATACAAGAGATGGGGTCGGTGGGGCAGGATTGGTCACAGCTGGAGTACTGCGTGCAGTTCTGGTCGCCATATTACAGGAAGGACATGATTGCACTGAAGATGGTGCAGAGGAGATTTACGAGGATGTTGCAGAGAGTGGAGAATCTTAGCCATGAGGACAGATTAGATAGGCTGGGTTTGTTTTCCATGGAACAGAGCTTGAGGGGAGACCTCATTGAGGTGTATAAAATTATGAGGGTCCGAGATATAGTGGATAGAAAGGACCTATTTCCCTTAGCAGAGGGAAACAAGGAGGCATAAATTTAAAGTAATTGGCCGAAAGTTTAGAGGGGATATTTCTTCACCCAGAGGACTGTGGAGGTCTGGAACTCACTGCCTGAAAGGATGGTAGAGGCAGAAACCCTCACCACATTTAAAAAGTGCTTGGATGTGCACCTGAAGTGCCGTAACCTGCAGGGTTATGGACCTCGAGCTGGAAAGTGGGATTCGGCTGGATAGCCTCGAGTTGGCCGGCGCGGACACGATGGACCGAAATAGCCTCCTTCCGTGCTGTAAACTTCTTTTATTCTATGAACTCGTTTGCAAAGAGTTGAAGTGATTTGGGCACATCTTTCTTCACATGACAACATTTCAAAGGCAACTCAACGGCTGTAAAGCGCTTTGGGGCATCATGAGTTCCTGACAGACGCTGCAGAAATACAAGTCCTTCTTTGCAAAATTTCAATGCAATCTCAAGGCTGGTCTGGGACTTGAAGCCAGGATCTTTCTGCAAATTTCAAGCAACAACCAACGAAGCAAGAATCATACCCCTAGACCAACAAACCACCTGCTTAGCAAATGTGGAGATAAGATGTAACCATTATTGAAGCATTTTTAACGTGTGTTGCTGTTCTTGATCGGAGGAGCACATGAGACGAAATTAGTGACTTGGCCTTTTCGACATGTTTTCTGGAGCGCCGCATGGTCCCACTCCTGCAGTCAATGAGCTGTTGGGACGTTAATGTATCCATCATCATCATCATCATAGGCGGTCCCTCGAAACGAGGATGACTTGCTTCCACGCTGAAAAAGGATGAATTCACAGGTGTTTCAATGAAGGATCCGAACTACATCCCGAAGGGTGGAAGATGCATGTGCGTGGATTTTTTTAACGTGTGGTGGCCGTTGCACCCCAGCCATCACACGGGCTTGACAGAGCGAGGTCTTGGTCCAGTGGCAAGGGTTAAGCAAGATGACAGGCGACCAGCTCTGCTGCGCGGACCTAGTGCACACACATATCGCAGTGTGAGCTGGCCCGTTCTAACCCTGGGCCCCTGGGCCCGAATTCATGCCTCTGCTGGGCACCGATCACGTCCCTCTACAGTCTCTCGCCGCTCCTTTGTCCCGATCTCGCCGCTCCTGCTGTATCTGACCACGTTCCAATCACCGACCTGGACCTTGATGACGTCACACTTCGCTGCCGCCGCCCTCCTGCACCAGTTCGCGCTGCTCCCTGGAGCAGTCTCCTGGGACCTCCAAGCTGCTCCCAGGGCCGCTCGCCGTTCCTTTTATGGCCCCGACCTGCCGCTGGTGTTCTCCCGTTAGTGTATCCAGGCTGTGGGTGGCCACCCCGAGCGCAGCAGAGGGCTTTCTGCATTAGTTCTGGGTGGGGACAGTATATTTCCCCTTCTCTCTTCCTCTTGTCTTTATCCCTGTGCTTTTCTTTCTCTATTTATTCCCCCTGTCTCAGTTTCTAGCGTTTAAAAGGGAACAAAAGATGAAATGGGTGTCACTGTGGAACAATTTCTCTCACTCAAAGTTAGACGCACTACCGTTGCACCATGAAGTCTAGGTAGCTAGCCATTGATATTCAGGTTAATATATAAATATATATAAATATATCTACATGTATCATAACCGTTCCCTGGTGGTCGAGGGGTTAAGATCCGGTGCACTAAACTGGTTTCAATTCTCGATCAATTCATCGCATAAAAATAATTGAGGTTTGTGAGACGATTAATAATTGCTGTAATCACCATGAATACCAATACTTTCTGTGATAGACCGAGCTTACAGACTATCTGGCTTCTCCTGCCCTTTGCCGGGCACGTGTTCGGGGTTTAATTTTACAAACTGGGTGAGTTCGCTGATCGCGGGAAGACGGTAGGAGCCTCTGTGGCCCCACTGTGAGGATGTGGAAGTGAACACGGTGGCTGGGTGATCCGTGACATTTCTGTAAAGGGCAGCAGAGGAGAAGGATTGAGAACTTTCAGTGTGGGACAGAAGTTGTTTTAGGTGAGCCAACACATTCCCGATCAGCACAGAGGAACTCACTGGTCAGCTCCCCTCTGTTGGGGCTGCTGTGCCACAGGTTTCTGTAGTGTAGTGGTTATCACATTTGCTTTATATGTGAAAAGTACCCGGTTTGATTCTCGGTAGAAACATTGTGTTTAAACTTGCAAAAAGGGAACAATCGGAGGAGAGTTTAGTCTCCTGGAAAATGCTGCCTGACCTGCTGAGATTTCCAGCATTTGCTGTTTTTATTAGCTATTTATTCTCCTGGTAGAAATGCTCCCTTATTCCTGAATTGCTCTTTATTTAACCAATAAATAGATAACTTTCAGTGAGAGAAAACGGATCCACCGGGGACCTTTCGCGTGTGAGGCCAACGTGATATCCACTACACTGCAGCCCATCAAAGGGTGAGAAACCACTGAATATAAAGGATGAGCTCACAAATATCAGGGGCAGTGCAGTCTGGTCAACGTCAAACCCTCCTTTCTTATTCAGCAGAGGCATGAACGGGAGTCAGATGCCACAAAGTTTCATTAAAGATACAAATACAAGTAAAACTTCCACATCGTTTCACTGTAAAATTCTTTCACTTTATTTGAAATCCGACTGCGTTGAATCTGAAAATGATCACCATGGGATTTTATCTTCACGACTGATTCTAATTTCTCTGCACGGAAGGAATAACCGGTGCTGTTAAATTTGACAAAAGTTGCCCCAGATTCCTGCTGACATCGGCAATACAGTGTGTAAAATGGGTCAACATGCTGATGAACATAAGAACAAAAGAAATGGGAGCAGGTGTCGGTCATACGCCCCTCGAGCCTGTACCACCATTTAATACGATCATGATCGATGCGATCATGGACTCAGGTCCACTTCCCTGCCCGCTCCCCAAAGCACAGGACAAATGATTGAAGTATCGACTGTCCCTCAGTTAGCATTTCTTTCATTGTGCAAAAGAAGGTGAGGGGTTAATTAATGATGCTTTTCCATAAACGCAACACAAAAGTTTAAGAAAAAAAATACGGTGACTGACAGGTGAGCACTGCTTCTGACACCTGGTGGGAATGGGCGGGGAATTTAAAGCCCCTTGTATTGTGAAAGCTTCATATAGAGGAACATCTCAAACACATTGTGTAGGCCTCGTGGCGCAACGGTAGCGTGTCTGACTCCAGATCAGAAGGTTGCGTGTTCAAATCACGTCGGGGTCACTGTTCTTTCAGAATTAATATTTTCTTTGCAGTTTGGCAATAACCAGACCCTTGTTCCAAGGTCTGTCTCTCCGTCTCACTGTTTCCCCGGTGTCAGGCAGAGATACGCCTGCTGACCTCATTTAATTCATGTGACAGGACACACAAGTTCAAAATCAACTTGCAGGTGGCCACACACACCGCCGAGCGGTCGAAGGTGCTGTTATTAGATCGCAGTTTTCTCTGGAGGTGTGGGTTTGAATCCAACTTCTGACATTTATTATTTTTAATCATTAAGCGAAACTCATTGTTTGACACCACGACCAACTCCTTAAAACTGGGATTCAGCAGTTCACCTGCTCGCTTAACATTTCCGTCTGACCTGGTGCTGAAAGTGGAGATGTTTCCGCAGTGTCGCGGTTAACACGTTTGCCTCACATGCGAAAGCTCACCAGACGGGAATATTTTCTGTAGCTTTCTCCTCATGCATGCTCAGGGGCGAGTTTGTTCTCTTGTGAAAAGTTCATAAGATGATAAGCATGTAAGAATTAGGGGCCGGAATAGGCCATTCGGCCCCTCGAGCCTGGTCCACCATTCAAGAAGATCCTGGCAGTTCCTCGACAGCAAGTTTAAACATCTGGGGCAGAGCCAACAGGCACCTGCCTGCAATCAGTGAGAGAACGGTATGTTTGGCAGAAGCATGGCGAGCTCAGTCGGTGGAATATAAGACTTTTAATCTCAGGGTCGTGGTTTCGACACCCACATTGGACATTGACATTTTTCATAGAATTATAGATTGAGAGAAGTTTGCAACACATAAGGAGGCCATTTTGGCCAATCACTTCCACCCCGGCCAACAAGAGGCGATCCAGCTTCATCCCACTTTCCAGCTCTGGGTCCATAACCCTGCAGGTTACGGCACTTCAGGTGCACATCCAAATACGTTTTACTTGTGGTATCTACCTCCGCCATTCTTTCAGGCAGCGAGTTCCTGACCCCCACAAACCTCTGCATGAAGAATTTTACCTTCAAATCCACTTTAAACCTTCTACCAATTACTTTCAATATATGCCCCCTGATTGTTGACCCCTCTGCTATCCACTATATCTACGCCCCTCATAATTTTATACATCTCAATGTTGTCTCCCCTCAGCCTCCTCTGTTCCAATGAAAACAAACCCAGCCGATCCAATCTGTCCTCATAGCTAAGATTCTCCACGCCTGGCAACATCCTCGTAAATCTCCTCTGTACCCTCTCGTACAATCACATAATTCCTGTAATACGGTGACCAGAACTACATGCAATACTCCAGCTGTGGCCGAACTAGTGTTTTATACATTTCAAGCATAACCAACCTGCTCTTCTATCCCATGCCTCAGCCAATAAAGGCCAGCATTCCGTATGTCTTCTTACCCACCTTATCCAACTGGCCTGCTACTTTCAGGGATCTGTGGACATGCACTCCAAGGTCCCTTTGTTCTTCCACACTTCTCAATGTCCGACCATTTAATGTTTGTTTCTTTCCTTGTTTGCCCTCCCCAAATGCACAGCCTCACACTTCTCTGGATTAAATTAGTATCACCTGAAAACGTTTTAATCATACCTCCTATATTTAAGTTTAGATCATTGATGTTACCACTAAAAGTCAGGGACCTAGCACTGAGCCCTGTGGAACCCCACTGGAACCATCCTTCCAGTCCCAAACACTCCCATCAAACATTACCATTTGCTTCCTGCCTCTGAGCCAATTTTGGATCCAACTTGCCACTTTGCCCTGGTCCCATGAGCTTTTACTTTTGTGACCAGTCTTCCAGGTGGGAACTTGGCGAAAGCTTTGCTAAAATCCTTATACACTACATCATACGCACTGCCCTCATCAATCCACTTGGTTACCTCTTCAAAAAATTCAATCAAGTGAGTCAGACAAGACCTTCCCTGAACAAATCCATGCTGTCTATCCGTGATTAACCCATGTCTTTCTAAATGCAGAAATTAAATCATTGTTAAATTTTATCCTGCTTTCACGGGAAAACACCATTAATTAACCGATGATCTTTGTTGTGCATGTATAAAATAAGTATACACCCTGTACACTCAATGTACAGTTACATAAGACCACTGGATGTATCTTCACACTGTATGCACGATGCTTGTACCACCAGAGGGTGCAACTGGTGGAGACCTCGGGGTCACCTGTACACGACAGGTAACCAGGTATAAAAGGGAGCTCACAGTACTGTACCCTCACTCAGGAGCTGCAATAAGTGGACTAAGGTCACCACAGTTCAAGTACAATACCTTACCTCGTGGAGTCATTACTAGAGTGCTTACAGACACAATAACTGGTGACGAGAATACGAATTTCCATGTGACAATGGCTAACCGTGGCACGTTTGAACAATTCGCCGATGGGGAAGATTGGAAGGCCTTTGTGGAAAGGCTCGAACACTTCTTTATTGCAAATGACATGGGGGGAGACGACCCGACCTCGCTGGCTGATAAGTGCAGAGCTATCCTGCTCAGTAGTTGTGGGCCCACCGTCTATGGCCTTGTCAGGGACCTGCTAGTCCCAGAGAAGACAATAACATATCTTGAGCTCGTAACGCTGGTACAGGAACAGCTCAAACCTAAAGAGAGCATCCTCACAGCCAGACACCGGTTCTCTCCCCACCGGTGGATCCGAAGGCCAAGAAATCGCAAAATATGCTGCAGACCTGAGACGATTGGCTGCACCATGTGATTTAATGATCACCTCACCGAACCACTAAGGGACATCTTTGTTATTGGAATCGGTCACAAGGGCCTTCTCCACAGGCTGCTCTCTGCGGACACCACGGTCACCCTGCAGAAGGCAATTAACGTGAGCCAGGCATTCATGATCTCAGCCTGCGATTCCAAGTGGATGTCTCACCCCCAGGACTCTAACCCGGCAAGTACTGTGAACCGAAAGGTGCCTTTTAGAGGCAGGGCTGCTGCTAGCAGTCTCTCTCAGGGAAGAGAGAACAGAACCCCGAGTCCTACAATCCTGAGTCCGCCACATGTGACCAACCGGCCAACCCCATGCTGGCGCTGTGGAGGAAATCACAGGGCCCACCAGTGCCGCTATAAACACTATACTTGCAAAGGCTGTAACATGAAGGGCCACCTCCAGCGAATATGCAAGAGAAACCATACTCACCGAGCCGATGAAGAGTTGGCTGATCATCCGGAGTCCAGCGACGATGAGGTGTACGGAGTGTTAACCTGCACCACCGAGTGTTCCCCGGTGAAAATGGAAGTTGAAGTCACCTATGTTCCAGTCACGATAGAGGTGAACACAGGGGCGAGCCAGTCACTGATGAATCAGGCAGCCTTTGAGAAACTCTGGGACAATCCAATCGAACGACCTAAAATGATCCCGATCGAAGTGAAACTGCTCACCTACACAAACGATACATCCCAGTCGTTGGCAGCTTGGATGTCCAGGTGTCCCATGGCGGCGAGATGCACAGGTTACCTTTGTGGATCATTGCTGGTGATGGTCCAAAGCTATTAGGAAGAAGGTGGATGAAAAAGATCAATTGGAGCTGGGAATAGCTCCAACCTCCAGCGATCGACATCCCCCATGACCCCGAAGTTGATCCAGCACAACACCTGCAAAACCAACCACCCAACTCGACTGTGAGGCGACGACACAGACCGCTCAACCCAACGGCGAGATGATCCAGTCCATACAACCAGACCTCACCTTCCAGGCTCCAGTGGCAGGACTCCAGAGAAGAAAATTCACGCAGAAGATAACTTCCTGTCATCCGTGGCAGAGCCTGGCGAGAAAAGGATCACCGCAGCCTACCTCATGGAGAGAAAGAAGATTGTGTCTGAACCACGAGGTGAAGGGCCTGAAGTCAAGATGGCGGCAGCCACACCACAAGGGAGCAACACGTGATGCCGAGCTGCGAACCGGATTGGGGTAAAGATTGAAAGACCCTCTTAAAGGAGACCGGCAACCCATCACAATTAAAGGGACAGTTCCACTCTTTATACAGCGATGATGGTGATACAAATGTAAAAGATGTAACTGACAATTTCAAGTTTGTAAATGTAACTAATCATGATAAGTCGGGCAATTGCGGTCAGAACCAATGTATTGTGAGAGTAAACGAAGTGATGACGTGCGATGCTGGGATTTACAAGCATGCCGACAAAACCAAGGGCAACCTCCCGTCAGCACCCAGGTCCAGTGATCATGTAGCCTGCCCCTCCGGGACCAATGTGATACCCCAGGGAGTGTGGCCACACACAGAGGGAGCATACCAGCTGCAGGGCCAGTCATCAGCGGATGGCAAAGGCACCACGACCGGTACCCTGCACCCGATCGGCTCTAACTCTCTGGCCACCAGGGCCAGTACTGGGAGCGAGCGGATATCAATCTCCTGCCCTCGCAACGGGACCTGGGATGACCAGGCTCCCACTATCGCTGAAGAGCAGCAGGGAGACACCGCAGCCCTCAAAGGAGGAGAAGGAGTCCACACACTCCTGTGGCTCTGCCCATCACTAGGCAACGGCAAAGGCTCTGAGACTCAGCCAGGTGAGCGATCTGAGCCCACCCAGCTGGCAGGGGACACAGCTCCGTCATCAGACAATCTGGACGCAGTCTGGTTACTCTGGAACTAGTGTCCTCACCCACCTGCACCTACACAACCCAGGGGCAAGTCTGTGATACCACGTATGTACCTTACCTGTAAAATGTACTTGTTCCACTTCTGCAGAACCCAAACAGTGATGTAACTAATCCGATGTTTTTTTGTTCTTTCTGTCTGTACAGGTCTGCACATGCAGGTGTTGAGCCACACACAGGGTCTATGTATGGGGGGGGGAATGGATGTATGTAGCCATGGACACACATGGATCACACCCAGAACCCACTCAACCCCCACTGCAACCTCCAACCATCCACTGCTGAACATGTCCCAATGTCGTGGCAATAAGGACTTGGGGGTCCACAGGGAGAGAACCAAGCCAAAGCATTGACAAGGTGCAAGGGCTTTGGGCACTCAAGTCTCGTGCCAGAGCAAACAATGCAAAGGCAAGTGGCACAAGACTAAGTGGAGAGTGATGTTGTGTCTGTATAATATAAGTATACTCCCTGTACACTCAATGTACAGTTACATAAGACTACTGGATGTACCTTCACACTGTATACACTATGCCTGTACCACCAGAGAGTGCAACTGGTGGATACCTCGGGATCACCGGTACACGACAGGTAACCAGGTATAAAACGGAGCTCACCATCCTGTACCCTCACTCAGGAGCTGCAATAAATGGACTAAGGTCACCACAGTTCAAGTACAATACCTTGCCTCATGGAGTCATTACTTGAGTGCTTACAGACACAATAGAAAGAGATTGAACATTAAATGGTAGGACATTGAGAATTGTAGAGGAACAAAGCGACCTGGGAGTGCATGTCCACAGATCCCTTAAGGTAGCAGGCAAGGTGGATTAGCTGGTTAAGAAGACATACAGAATGCTGGCCTTTTTTAGCCGAGGCCTAGAATAAGAGAACAGGTGGATTATGCTTGAATATAAAACACTGGTTAGGCCACAGCTGGAGTACTGCGTGCAGTTCTCGTCACCACATTACAGGAAGAAGACTGTGATTGCACTGGAGAGTTACAGATGAGATTTCGAGGATGTTATCGGGAGTGGAGAATCTTAGCTATGAGGACAGATTGGATAGGCTGGGGTTGTTTTTCTTGGAACAAAGTGGGCTGAGGGGAGGTATCATTGAAGTGTATACAATTATGAGGGGCCTTGATATAGTGGACAGAATGGGCCCATTTCCCTTAGCAGAGGGGTCAACAACCATGGGGCATAAATTTTAAGTCATTGGTAGAAAGTGTAGGGGGGATTTCAGGGGAAATTTCTTCACGCAGAGGGTTGTGTGGGTCTGGAACTCACTGCCTGAAAGGGTGGGAGAGGCAGAAACTCTCACCACATTTAAAAAGTGCTTTGGATGTGCACCTGCAGGGTTATGGACCGAGAGCTGGAAAGTGGGATTAGGCTGGAGAGCCTGTTATTGGCCGGCACGGTCACGATTGGCCGAAATGGCCTCCTTCCGTGCTGTAAACTTCTGATTATATCATTCGATGAAAAATAATCACCAAACGTGGGCTCGCACCTCTGACCCTGAGATTTAGAATCTCATGATCGACTGACTGATTTAGCTGGGCTTCTGCAAAATGCACCTTTTTGTCGTTGATTACAGCTCTGCCCCAGATGTTTAAACTTGCTGTCGAGGAACTGCCAGGATCTTCTTGAATGGTGGACCAGGCTCGAGCGGCCGAATGGCCTTCTCTGGCCCCTAATCCTTACATGCTTATGATCTTATGACATTTCACAGGAGAACAAACTCGCCCCTGAGCATGCATGAGGAGAAAGCTCCAGAAAATAATCCCGCCTGGTGAGCTTTCACATGTGAGGCGAACGTGTTATCCGCTACACTGCGGAAACATCTCCACTTTCAGCACCAGGTCAGACGGAAGTGTAAAGCGAGCAGGTGGACTGCAAAATCCCACTTTTTAGGCGTTGGTCGTGGTGTGAAACAATGAGTTTCACTTAATGATTAAAAACAGGAAGTGTCAGAAGTGTGATGTGAACCCACACCTCCAGAGAAGACTGCAACCTGAACACAGCACCTGAGACCGCTCGGCCATCCTGACTATTTAATGCTGTATGTGGCCAACTGCAGGTTTATTTTGAACTTTGTGTCCTGTCACATGAAATAAATGAGGGCAGCAGGTGTATCTCTGCCTGACATCGGGGAAACAGTGAGACAGACCTTGGAGCAAGGGTCTGGTTATTGCCAAACAGCAAAGAAAATATTAATTCCCGAATTACCCTAAAGAACAGTGACCTCGACGTGATCTGGGGTCAGACACGCTACCGTTGCACCACGAGGTCGATACAGTACATCGGAAATGTTTGACGATATGAAGGTTTCACAATCCAAGGGGCTTTAAAATCCCCGCCCATTCCCACCGGGTGTCAGAAGCAACGCTCACCTGCCAGTCACCGTATGTGTTTTTGTTCAACTTTTGTGTTGCTTTCACGGGATTGCATCATTAATTAACCCGTCACCTTCTTTTGCACAATGAAAGAAATGCTAACTGAGGCAGAGTCGATACTTCAACCATTTTTTTCTGTGCTTTGCATAGAAACATAGAAACATAAAAACAAAGAAAACAGGTGCAGGATTAGGCCATTCGGCCCTTCGAGCCTGCACCACCATTCAATATGATCATGACTGATCATTCACCTCAGTACTCCTTTCCTGCTTTCTCTCCATACCCTTGATACCTTTAGCCGTAATGGTCACATTTAACTCCCTTTTGAATATATCTAACGAATTGGCCTCAACAACTTTCTGTGTTAGAAAATTCCACAGGTTCAGAATTCTCTGAGTAAAGAAGTTTCTCCTCATCTCGGTCCTAAATGGCTTACCCCTTGTCCTTAGACTGTGACCCCTGGTTCTGGACTTCCCCAACATCGGGAACATACTTCCTGCCTCTAACCTGTCCTATCCCATCAGACCTGTATATGTTTCTCTGCGATCCCTTCTCATTCTTCTAAATTCCAGTGAAGAAAAGTCTAGTTGATCCAGTCTTTCTTTACATGTCAGTCCTGCCCTCCCGGGAATCAGTCTGGTGAACCTTCGCTGCACTCCCTCAATAGCAACAATGTCCTTTCTCAGATTAGGAGACCAAAGCTGTACACAATATTCCAGGTGAGGCCTCACCAAGGCCTGCGTCCGCGCACATACAAAGTCTGAATTACAGGACATAGTCGACGTATTTACTGAGGCGTATGAAAGCATGGGCCTTACGCTAAACATCCGTAAGACAAAGGTCCTCCACCAGCCTGTCCTCACCGCGCAGCACTACCCCCCAGTCATCAAGATCCACGGCGCGGCCCTGGACACCATGGACCACTTCCCATATCTCGGGAGCCTCCTATCAACAAGAGCAGGCATCGACGACGAGATTCAACACGGCCTCCATGCGCAAGTTCAGCCTTCGGCCACCTGAGGAAAAGAGTGTTTGAAGACCAGGCCCTCAAAACTGCCACCAGGCTCATGGTCTACAGGGCTGTAGTAATACTTGCCCTCCTGTAAGGTTCAGAGACATGGACCATGTACAGTCGACACCTCAGGTTGCTGAAGAAATATCACCAACGATGTCTCCGCAAGATCCTACAAATCCTCTCGGAGGCCAGATGCACCAAAATCAACAGCCTTATTCAGGCTAACATCCCCAGCTTTGAAGCACTGACCACACTCGATCAGCTCCGCTGGGCAGGCCACATAGTCCGCATGCCAGACATGAGACTCCCAAAGCAAGTGCTCTACTCGGAACTCCTTCATGGCAAACGAGCCAAAGTGGGCAGCAGAAACTCTACAAGGACACACTCAAAGCCTCCCTGATAAAGTGCAACATCCCCACTGACACCCAGGAGTCCCTGACCCAAGACCACCCTAAGTGGATAAAGTGCATCCGAGAGGGCGCTGAGCACCTCGAGTCTCAACGCCGAGTGCATGCAGAAATCAAGTGTAGACAGCAGAACCTGTCCCACCCATCCCTTCCCTCAACGACCATCTGTCCCACCTGTGATAGGGTCTGTGGCTCTAGTATTGGACTGTTCAGCCACCAAAGAACTCAATTTAGGAGTGGAAGCAAGTCTTCCTCGATTCTGAGGGACTGCCAATGTAGATTCCAAAATTCATGAAAACCCCCCAGTGTTTGGACTCACTGAAAAGGAAATTCGATTTAGGCCTATTAAACATAAAGTTTGGGATTCTAAAAAGCATATGGAGGAAATCTACAATTCGTAACCAAGTTTGGGATTTTAAAAGGCATGTTTGGGCCTGTGGAGAAAAGCTGCAGTGACAGAGGGGTGGGATTTCGAGTTTGGATATTGTAGCTAATCAGTTTGTTTGGGGGAGCTCTTCAACCATAGTCAGGCTCCCAGAAAACATTAGCATTTAAACAATCGACCACGGAAGAAACATTATCCACCCTACCCACAGGACCCAAATGTCACATCCATATTCCAACACCTTTTCAACATGTATAGAAATATCTGGCTCAGCTCAGACTTCCCGAAGCCAAAACAGTGCTATTACAATGGACAAGAGTTCATCAGTTCATAAATAAGGAGTATCACCATCCCAAAGTCTATCAACACCAGATTAAAACATTTAATCAAGTCTCAGTTAGCTAGTCCGCCAAAACTTATACAAAGAAGACCACTTCAATCAATGGGCAGCAAAACTTAAACAAAAGAAACGTTAGATTTGGCACGAAGATTAAGCAGCCTCTCAGAGTATAACTGGGGGCCTATCGTACCAAGAGCAACCTATTTTTCTGACCATTACTTTGGAACAACAAGATCAAGATCGAGAGCACACGGCGAGATAACACAGGAAGAGACATCACGACATCAGAGAAAATAACTTCAAAAAACCAATCAGTGGAACATCAATACCAACTGACTTGGTAACAGGCATCAACCGGACCACCGCGACCGACGGACCCAACCAGGAAAATCAACCACGAGAAAACCGGGGTCCACGCAAGTGTTCCACTCTACAATTTGTGCCTCGACTGTCCAGCTGGTAAAAATTACCGAAACAACTTAAAACCCGATTGATGACAAAGGATACCGGCTTCGGGACAATCAGAATACTTCGTCACAGACAAGGCACCGGAAGGCTGGAAGGTAGATCACACCGGTTGTGGGAGAGCTGGTTGGCGGTGACATGGAAGTGTCTGCAGTGTGCAGGACCAGACTGCTTCCACACATCCACAATGAATGTCCCACCCTTTATTTGGGAAAAGTACAACTGAGAGTGGACAAGTTCCATCCCGGTCAGAGCAATCTGAAGCTTTAACTGACTGACACCCTGGTTTGGGATTGTAATGTCTGTAAGCATGTAATGCTTGGAGCTCCACACTGTGGATGTGGACGTATTGTGTACTGCAACTGTACAGTTAATCATCAAACAGACCAGGCTCTTTCCGGAGAGTTCCGAGAGAGCAGCCTGCATGTTATGAAGCTGTGTGTGCTGTGCTCTGTGAAGATATCACAGGGATGTCTCGCAATATGTGCATCTATCAGTCTCTGTGGTGCAATGGATTAGTGCGTTCAGCTATTAACTGCAAGGTTGGTGGATCGTAGACCATTCAGGAACAAAGCCTTTAATTGTTTTTTCCCTGAGGATTCTGTGCCGTGCAGTTCCAGGTTGTCATTGTGCGTTTTGGCTGCACGAATATATTCTGCAACCATTGCCAGCTGTGCTGTTATCAAGTTATACCAACTGTTACTTGCATTTTCGCGTGGTTGTTCGTTGTCTCGTCGCCAATTGATACGCTCATAATAAAGAATGAAACTGAGTACTGTGAACAATGAGTAAGTGTGACATTAGCTCCTTTAATAAGACTCCAGAGTGCTTATATACCATGCTCCCAATGGATGCTGGAATCCCTTGGGACTCCAACAGGTCGGCCCTCTGGTGGTGGTGCGATACAGGTGGCCAAGGGTTAAATACATAACACAAGGTGTGTATGGAAATCAACCATCAAAAGCCCTGTCATTAACCACAGGGGTTTCCGGCAATTTTCTGATCGCAAAGCGCTTTCAGTCCTTGTCCTTAAAATTGCAGATGTGGAAATTGGGGAGTTTAATTACTTTGAAAGGAGAATATTGTTGTTTGGTGCAGTTCCGGTCAGAGAATTGTTTGTGAATGGAACTTTTTGCAGAGAGAGGGATTGAGCATTTCAGCTTGTTGCTGAACACTTCTCTCTGGGCACTGAGTTAAGCAGCAGTTTCCGTAGTGTAGCGGTTATCTTGTTTGCCTCACACGCGAAAGGTCTCTGTTGCGAGCCTGGGCGGAAACATTATTTGTGAAGCAAAAGCTTGTCTGCAATAAAATTGAACAAAAGCAGTCCAGGGTACATTGTCGCATGAGCAATGAACATTTTGAAACTAATCTACTCAAATACAGAGTGTGTAATATCAGATTGGGGATAAAACTTCATCAAGGGCAAAAGTTTCACTAATTATTAAAGTTCAGTTGTTGAAATTTCGATTGTCCCTGTTTGCATTTCTTTCATTCTGTGAAACACCTCTATCGGTTTCTTCCATCAGATCTAAGTTGCATTTGAAACCCACAAACAGCTCATTAATTATTCGCTCTTCCCCAGTTCCAGAGCTCAGAGGGTTATTGTCCATCCCTGGGATGTAAGCTACCTCAGACCCGGGCCAAAGCTCCCCGTGCACCGAGCACAGGCTCAGGAAAACCCCGGGGGAGAGGATATCCCGGTCACTGGGCCTTCCAGCAACACTGAACAGGCGCCCGGTCTGAAACTTTCCTGAGTAATAACTTGTAACTGAAGCATCAACAGTCAGGATGGCCGAGCGGTCTAAGGTACTGCGTTCAGGTCGCAGTCTCCTCTGGAAGCGTGGGTTCAAATCCCACTCCTGACATTCAGTGTTTTTAATTGCAAACTCATTTGTTTTGACACCACTCTGAAGTGCTTTGGGACATCCATCTGACATAATAAAATTACTCCACTTCAATTACAAACGGTGATATCAAAGTTACTTCCCAAACCGGGAAACGATCCCGGGTGGCTGTAGCGAAAGGAATGATTTTGTGAAGCATTGAAAGGTGCCCTGTAAATATCCCGCACTGCTAATTTAACTCACGGTTATAATTTGTTTTAGTGCAAAAGAAGGCAGGCTCGAAGGGCCAAATGGCCGACTCCTGCTCCTGGTTCTTGTGTTCTTATGCAGAGCACAGAACAGATGATTAAATTATCAGCTCTCCCTCAGTTAGCATTTCTTTCATTGTGCAAAAGAAGAAAATGGGTTCATTAATGATGTTTTCCTGTGAAAGCAACATAAATTTTAAGGAACTGTAATCGACGAAGATGGGGCTCAAACCCACGATCCTGAGATTAAGAGTCTCATGCTCTACCGACTGAGCTAGCCAGGCTTCGCAACATCTACCCTGTCAATCCCCTTCAGAATATTGTCCGTTTCAACGAGATCACCTCCGATTCTTCGAAACCCCAGAGAGAATTGGCATATTCTACACAATCTCTCATCATAGGACAGCCCTCTCATCCCAGGAATCAATCTGTTGAACCTCTGTTGCACCACCTCCAAGGCAAGTGTGTCCTTCCTCAGATAAGTACTATGGGCGAATATCCTGTTTTTCTGCTGATTCTACTTCCTCCTCCTTTGATCGTACTTCTCTGTACATTCTGTATTCTGCTTGGTTCTCTACTGAAATATGAGCCTGAAGTTTATCACAAGCTTCCGTCTTTGTGTTTTAGTTGATCTTCATTCATCCACCGAGCTGTAGCTAGCTATCATGCTATTTCTGCACCCTGCATGAGAACGTGTCTAGTCGTTACCCGATCTATCTCCTTTTTGAAAGTCTCCCAATGTGCATTTACTGTTTTACCGAGAAAACTTTGGTTTCAATCTACCTGGGCCGGATCCCTTTCAACTCATAAAATTAGTCCTCCTACAGTTGGGTATTTTCACACATGATTATACCTTTTCCTTTTCCATAACTACTCTAAACCTAATGATATTGTGATCACTGTTTCCTCAATGCTCCTCCACAGAAACATGCTCTATGAAGGCATGTTGGCCTTCATAGCAAGGGGATTTGAGTACAGGGGCAGGGAGGTGTTGCTACAGTTGTACAGGGCATTGGTGAGGCCACACCTGGAGTATTGTGTACAGTTTTGGTCTCCTAACCTGAGGAAGGACATTCTTGCTATTGAGGGAGTGCAGCGAAGGTTCACCAGACTGATTCCCGGGATGGCGGGACTGACCTATCAAGAAAGACTGGATCAACTGGGCTTGTATTCACTGGAGTTCAGAAGAATGAGAGGGGACCTCATAGAAACATATAAAATTCTGACGGGGTTAGACAGGTTAGATGCAGGAAGAATGTTCCCAATGTTGGGGAAGTCCAGAACCAGGGGTCACAGTCTAAGGATAAGGGGTAAGCCATTTAGGACCGAGATGCGGAGGAACTTCTTCACCCAGAGAGTGGTGAACCTGTGGAATTCTCTACCACAGAAAGTTGTTGAGGCCAATTCACTAAATATATTCAAAAAGGAGTTAGATGAGGTCCTTACTGCTAGGGGGATCAAGGGGTATGGCGAGAAAGCAGGAATGGGGTACTGAAGTTGAATGTTCAGCCATGAACTCATTGAATGGCGGTGCAGGCTAGAAGGGCCGAATGGCCTACTCCTGCACCTATTTTCTATGTTTCTATTAATCCATTTCCGAGATCCAGAACTGCTTTCTTCCCCATCGTGCTGGGAACATACTGATGGAGAAAGTTCTAATTCAGATTTCAGGAAATCCTCCCCTGCATTTTCCCTTTGCATGGTTATTTTCCCAGTTTAAGTTGAAGTCCCACATTATCACGACAGATCTTGAATCTTTCTGCATTTTATCTAAATTTACACCTCTTTATCCTTCCCACTATTTGGTGGCCGATAACATAATCGCTCATCTAACTTTCTGCAGGCACATTCATTTAAAAAAGAATGTCGGATGGGAATAGGGCCACAAATCAATGGACAAGATTAAATCACATGGAGCGAAGGAAAAATTACATAAATTATGAAATAATTACTTTGCCTCTGTATTTACCAGGGACACAGGGCAGGTGGACATGATGGTGGAATAATGTATGGGAAATTTTTTAACTGCAATAAGTAAAGAGGAGAAATATTAAATGAACGAACCAAATGAAAGGAGGATTGAACCCCTGGTCTGGATGGATTACATCCATACACTTTAAAATAATTCAACGAAGAGATAGCAGGAGCACTATTACAAATATTTAATGATTTGTTTGAAAAATGTGTCGTGTCAGAGAAATGGCAGATAGCTAACGTAATACTTATATTTGAGATGAGAGATAGGACATGTCCGGGGAACTATAGACCAGTCAGTGGAACTTCGGTGGTAGGAAAATAATGGAATCTCTGCTAAAGTAGAGAATAGAAGAATATCTATAAACCAAAAATATAATTATGTATAATCAGCGTGGATTCAAAAGCAAAAGTCTTGCTTGACCAACTTCTTTGATTTCATTGAAGAAGTAACAGGGAGAGTAGACCAGGGCAATGTGGACGATATAATATATTTAATCTCCAAAAAGTCTTTGATGAGGTACCACATATGAGAATAATGAATAAGGTCAGAGCTTGCGGTGTTAGGGGACAAGTCGTGGATACATCCATAAAAAGAAAATGGAGCACCAAGGGTTAATTCAAGACGGATAGTATTGAAAAGAAGTGAAGTTCTGCTGAACTGGTATCAAACCTTCGTTGGACCACACTTGCAGTACACTGTACAATTCTCATCGCCGTGTTATAAGAACATAAGAACATAATAATTAGGAACAGGAGTAGGCCATCTAGCCCCTCGAGCCTGCTCCGCCATTCAATAAGATCATGGCTGATCTGGTCGTGGACTCAGCTCCACTTACCCGCCCTCTCCCCGTAACCCTTAATTCCCTTATTGGTTAAAAATCTATCTATCTTTGACTTGAAAACATTCAGTGAGCTAGCCTCAACTGCTTCCTTGGGCAGAGAATTCCACAGATTCACAACCCTCTGGGAGAAGAAATTCTTTCTCAACTCGGTTTTAAATTGGCTCCTCCGTATTTTGAGGCTGTGCCCCCTAGTTCTAGTCTCCCCTGCCAGTGGAAAAAACCTCTCAACCTCTATCTTGTCTATCAATTTCATGATTTTAAATGTTTCTATAAGATCACCCCTCATCCTTCTGAACTCCAATGAGTAAAGAACCTGTCTACTCAATCTATGATCATAAGTTAATCCCCTCCTTTCTGGAATCAGCCTAGTGAATCATCTCTGTACCCCTTCCAAAGCTAGTATATCCTTCCTTAAGTAAGGTGACCAAAACTGCACGCAGTACTCCAGGTGCGGCCTTACCAATACCTTATACAGTTGCAGCAGGAACTCCCTGCTTTTGTACTCCATCCCTCTCGCAATGAAGGCCAACATTCCATTCGCCTTCCTGATTACCTGCTGCACCTGCAAACTAACCTTTTGGGATTCATGCACAAGGACCCCCAGGTCCCTCTGCACCACAGCATGTTGTAATTTCTCCCCATTCAAATAATATTCACTTTTACTGTTTTTTTTCCCCAAGGTGGATGACCTCACACTTTCCGACATTGTATTCCATCTGCCAAACCTTAGCCCATTCGCTTAACCTATCCAAATCTCCTTGCAGCCTCTCTGAGTCCTCTACACTACCCGCTTTCCCACTAATCTTAGTGTCATCTGCAAATTTTGTTGCACTACACTCTGTCCCCTCTTCGAGGTCATCTATGTATATTGCAAACAGTTGTGGTCCCAGCACTGATCCTTGTGGCACACCACTAACCACTGATTTCCAACCGGAAAAGGACCCATTTATCCCGACTCTCTGCTTTCTGTTAGCCAGCCAATTCTCTATCCATGCTAATACATTTCCACTGACTCCGCATACCTTTATCTTCTGCAGTAACCTTTTGTGTGGCACCTTATCGAATGCCTTTTGGAAATCTAAATACACCACATCACTCGGTACACCTCTATCCACCATGCTCGTTATCTCCTTAAAGAATTCCAATAAGTTAGATAACATGATTTCCCCTTCATGAATCCATGCTGCGTCTGCTTGATTGCACTATTCCTATCTAGATAGCCCGCTATTTCTTCCTTAATGATAATTTCAAGCATTTTCCCCACTACAGATGTTAAACTAACCGGCCTACAGTTACCTGCCTTTTGTCTGCCCCCTTTTTTTAAACAGAGGCGTTACATTAGCTGCTTTCCAATCCGCTGGTACCTCCCCAGGGTCCAGAGAAGTTTGGTAGATTATAACGAATGCATCTGCTATAACTTCCGCCATCTATTTTATTCCCCTGGGATGCATTTCATCAGGACCAGGGGACTTGTCTACCTTCAGTCCCATTAGCCTGTCCAGCACTACCCCCCTAGTGATCGTGATTGTCTCAAGGTCCTCCCTTCCCACATTCCTGTGGCCTGCAATTTTTGGCATGGTTTTTGTGCCTTCCACTGTGAAATCGGAAGCAAAATAATTGTTTAAGGTCTCAGCCATTTCCACATTTCCCATTATTAAATCCCCCTTCTCATCTTCTAAGGGACCAACATTTACTTTAGTCACTCTTTTCCGTTTTATATATCTGTAAAAGCTTTTACTATCTGTTTTTATGTTTTGCGCAAGTTTACCTTCGTAATCTATCTTCCCTTTCTGTATTGCTTTTTTAGTCATTCTTTGCTGTTGCTTAAAATTTTCCCAATCCTCTAGTTTCCCACTAACCTTGGCACCTTATACGCATTGGTCTTTGATTTGATACTTTCCTTTATTTCCTTGGTTATCCACAGCTGGTTATCCCTTCTCTTGCCGCCCTTCTTTTTCACTTGAATATATTTTTGTTGCGCACTATGAAAGAGCTCCTTAAAAGTCCTCCACTGTTGCTCAATTGTGCCACCGTTTAGTCCTTGCTTCCAGTCTACTTTAGCCAACTCTGCCCTCATCCCACTGTAGTCCCCTTTGTTTAAGCATAGTATGCTCGTTTCTGACACAACTTCCTCATCTTCAATCTGTATTACAAATTCAACCATATTGTGATCACTCATTCCGAGAGGATCTTTTACTCGGAGATCATTTATTTTTCCTGTCGCGTTACACAGGACCAGATCTAAGATGGCTTGCTCCCTTGTAGGTTCTGTTACATACTGTTCTAAGAAACAATCCCGTATGCATTCTATGAATTCCTCCTCCAGGCTACCCCGTGTGATTTGATTTGACCAATCGATATGTCGGTTAAAATCCCCCATGACTACTGCCGTTCCTTTTTCAAATGCCTCCATTATTCCCTTGATTATTGCCCGCCCCACCATGAAGTTATTATTTGGGGGTCTATAAACTACGCTGACCAGTGACTTTTTCCCCTTACTATCTCTAATCTGCACCCACAATGATTCAACATTTTGTTCATTGGAGCCAATATCATCCCTCACAACTGCCCTGATAACATATTTTATTAACAGAGCTACCCCACCTCCTTTCCCTTCTTGTCGATCTTTCTGAATCGTCAGATACCCCTGTATTATTAATTCCCAGTCTTGGCCACCCTGCAACCATGTTTCTGTAATGGCCACCAAATCATACCCATTTGTAATGATTTGTGCCATCATCTCATTTACTTTATTTCGAATGCTGCGTGCATTTAGGTCGAGTGTATTCATCCTAGTTTTTAAACCATGATTTTTAGTTTTGACCCCTCCTGCAGCCGTTTTATATTCAGTGGCCCTTTTTGTTTCTTGCCTTTAAATCCTTATAAAAAGGTTATAGAGGCACTGGAGAGGTTGCAAACACGATTTACAAGAATGATACCAGAAATACGACTTGATACCTATCAGAAAGGGATGAAGAGATTGAAAAGCGAAGTCTGAGGTGTGACCTAATTGAGGTGTATAATATGATGAAAGGTTTGATTGAGTTGACACAGAGAGAGCATGTTCATGTGTGGGGAAGAACAACACTGGAACTATCAATATAAGAGAGTCACCAAGAAACCAAGTGGGGAATTCAGCAAAAGTGTCATTACACAGAGATTGGTGAGTTATTAGTTGAGGCGAAAAGTATAGATTAATTTAAAGGGAGGCTAGATAAGTAACTGAGGAATCAGGGAATAGAGAGTTGCACTGATAGAGTTAGATGTGAAAAGACATGAGAAGGCTCGAGTGGAATATAAACGCCAAATGGGCTATTTCTGTGCTGTATATAATATGTCATTCTATAGGTGACTCACATTCAGAATAATTCTCTAGTGAGAGATAAACCTAGCAATACATGGGCACTGGAGTCTGGTGTTCAACACCGGTTAGTAACCCACATATAATACAATTCTCCAATGTGTAGGAGAGGACGAAAACCCTCTCATTTTACCCAGAAGGAAAAGGGCTGTGGGATCAGTCTGTGCTGTGAATTGAAACCGATGGAAGGAAAACTTTGGGACACAAATGAATTTTAAAAGAGCAGACAAGGCCTGCAGGGGATAAAAGGAGGTGCATTCATGGAGACACCCCCCCCGCCCAGTGTTTGGACTCATAGGAAAGGGAATTTAATTTGGAAGTATCTACCAGAAAGTTTGAAATCCTAAAGTGCACATGGAAGAAACTACGAACTTTAATCGAATTTGGGATTTTTTAAAAGGTGTATGTTGGGTCTGCAAGAAAATGGGTGGAGTCAATATCAAAAGGGCCAGTTTGGACATTGGAACTAATCAAATTGTCTGGGAGCTCTATACCCTCGAAACTTGCCCCTTGAAATCATTAGCATTTAAACAATGCCACATACATATTCCAACACGTTTTTCATCAGGCATAGAAATATCTGGCTCAGGCCAGACTAGCATAATGGCTACAGGAGGCCAATGCAATCAACATCCACTCAAACCTTGAGTAGGTTAAGATCAGTGGGAAAAAAAACTAAAAACCTTAAACTGCTGCATTTTTCAAAATCAAAAGTCCACCAATGAGAAGAATCGACTTCAGCAGGAGAGGCAGACTGGATAATCTGGCTATAAAAAAAGGGGTTTCTGACGTAGTAGCAGGGAGTGATGATTTTCCCTGCCCTCGTGATTCAATAACCACAACCACAAGCCTCTCGACATTGAAGGAAAACCAGTGTCCGAGGACACCGAAGGATAGAAGAAACAAACCACTAGACTGCGGAAGGCACAGTAGTGAGTATAACCTCTGGTCCCCAGAACTCCCAACTCAGTTAGGCCAGGAAAGGTGGGAGGTTGGGCATTGTACTGCTAAACTGGTGTAAAGATTTCCGTTGGGTCTGTTTTAGTGGGATTGAGGGGGATTGTTTTGTTGGTGTATTGCTGTTTGTTGAGTTACACCTTGTCAAATAAATTGGAAGCCTAAAGTTCCTCTTGGAATCACCTTGTCTCAGTTCTATTGTATTACATCTCCTGATCGTGAGTCTTATGTCAGAACCGTGCAAGGGAAGCTCGGAGCGCCTCGAAAACGCTCAACTGTGTGTCACAGGCTAGGGAAGAAGGGGTTAGGAGTGTTTGACACTCACAGGTGCCTCACAGGCTAGGCATAAGCTGTGGGGACGCACGAGTCTCAAAGTCCCCTTCATAAGCTGTGGTCACAGTCTCTCCAGGGGTGCTCTTGCAGCACTCAGGGTACCTCACAGGCCAGGCATAAGCTGAGAGGGCAGAAGCTCAGAGAGAGACACCCAAGGCACAATAACAACCCTGTGAAAACCCCTTACAGAACATGGCGACCACGAAGGGACATAAGCAAACAGGAGATGTTAATATAACAGATGAGGTGATAAGAGAGGAAACTAAAATGGAGGAGAGAATTTCCTCATACATTTTTGGCAAGGTGAACCGCACCAAACCTTGGGTGCACCCCTCACTCGGGCAGAGCGCCCAGTGGATGCTGCTGAACAGTGGACAGCAGGGAAGGACCACAACGACAGGGTGGAAAAGGCCATCTGGCTTATCTGCCTCACCCGCCAAGTCCGAAAGCTCGACCAGCGGGTGAAGGACTTGGAACAGAGTCTTCAGAAATCAGAGGAGCTCTCTGCTATCCGGGCTGTGGTTGGGGACAACCTGCTGGCCGAATTAGCTGGGGAGCAACAAAGGAACCGGCAGTTGTAGGAGACCTTCCGAAATAGCCGGGACTATCTTCAGTGTCAGGTCACTGAGGCCAAGGGTAGTGAGGGGTCCCTCCGGGAACAGAATTCTCGGCACACCCAGAAAATTTAGGAACTGGAGAATAAATTAAAAGACGAACAGGCAGCCGATAAAGTGGCCAGTAGCAGTGAGTTTGCAGATCACGGTCCCTGTCAGGAGAGGATTAAAACTCACCCACGCTCTATCCCAGGCAAAGGAGATGGTCGCCCTGATAGGACCCGGAGGGTCCACAGGGGACAAAGGAGAGTATTGGGAGGTAGAGGAGAATCCAAAGGCAAGAGGCGCCCGACCACCTCCTGAGGCACCGGTGGTTTGGCCGGTGGGGTACCAGGAGGGGCGGGGCGCGCAGGTAGTAGCATACCCATGGCTGGGGGCAGGACCAATGTGTCCCGTTTGGCAGCAGGGATGTGAGGCTCCAGCCGAGGATCAGTTAAGGGCTGGATCAGGCGACCAGGCACTGTCTGCTGCACCGGGTATGGTGGGACAGCCGGAGGTAGAGGGACCAGCGCAGAAAGATCCTGAACCAGGGCAGATGTGCCTGGTCAAGCAGCGCAAGTACGGTCCTCCACAGGCAGGTGGCCAAGGTCGGGGAGCGCTGGAGAGCGACTTTATTATTCCCCATGGAGTTCAATCACTCAGGGCCATGGTGGCCCATTTGGCCAAATTCACTCGCAGCGGGGACCCGTCTATCCACTTCATGGAGGTGATGCAGGCAGGGGAAATTAATGGGTGTGACGAGGAAGAGACAGCCAAGCTGCTGCTCTTCTCTCTGGACAGCAAATTGTACCAGGCCCTACCGGCAGAATGCCGGAGGGGACAGCGTACATTTACTGAGGTCCAGAGGGCTTTCCTTGAGGCTATGGGCTTCGATGACGCAGTCCTTTCGAACGGGCCTGTGGGGAGCTCCTCGACCGGGCGAATCTTTCCGGGGTACAGACTGGCCGCTGGCTGAGGATGCTGGTGGCAAACTGCTTGCCCCGGCTCAAGGCCAGGGCAGAACTGTGGTTCGATTCCCGGGACCCCAACCTCACCGAGGAAGCAGTGGTCAGGCAACTGGCACTGGTCCAACGGAAAGGAGGAGGGGAGGAGCAGAAAACCTCCAAAGGTCAGGTAAATGAAGTAAAACCCAACTCGATTCCCAAAAGGGAATGGCACCAGGAGGGTGGCCGCTCGTCTGATACTGAGGGAGTGTGCTACGGGTGCGGCAAAGCAGGCATTTTAAAAGGGATTGCAGGAGCCCAGTAAAGAGATATGGGGGGAGAAGTCCTTCAGGAGCCGCCCAGAATGTGGGAAGTGGAGCGAGCTCCTCACCATCCCTTGACCAGATAGTAGCTGCAGTGAGGACAGCGCTGGAGGGGACTGGGAAGGTAGCCACGGCAACAGGCAGGGAAGCACCAGCAACCCTGGCAGTACAGAGGCCGTGACTAGCCCAGACCCAGCCTGCATACCTGTGCCCACTAGAATACGACCCTGGGTCAAGATGGAGGTTGAGGTTGTATTGGGTACCTACCTTTTGGACACTGGTGCTTCCAGCACGATAGTCCATTCGGAGGACCCTGCAACCTCACCTCTATCAAACGGGGTGCCGTATCAACTAGTTGGGTTCACAGGTAATGAGAAGGCTGGGTTTTTCTCAGTCCCGCTCGCGGTTCGTTTCGGAGCACTCCAAACACAATGGAAGTGCATCCTGATGAACTGGGAGCGGGTGGGAAAAGGGATCTTGGGGGCTGATTTTATCATCGCTCGCCAGATCCTCGTAGACTTGAGAAATCACTGTCTACGGGGTACAGTGGGCATGGGAGCAGAGGGAGAAGTCATTGTTATTGATAAGAAACAAGGAAAAGGGACTCTGTGTACAATGAAGCCAAAAGGGGGTTACGACCTGGAGGTTCTGGTCGGTAACACCCCGGCCGAGTACCGGGACTATGTGCAAGCAAATCTTGCAGCATTTGCCACCCATAAACACGACTGTTGGGAGAGTCACAGGAGTGGAGGTTAGAATAGATGGGGATCCCATGTCCCGCCCGCAAAAGCAGTATGGCTTTCCCCAAGAGGCAGAAGCAGACTTGGAGACAGCTTTAAGCTCGCTTGTCGAGCAGGGTGTTTTGAGACCCATAGCCACCCATGTCAACTCCCCGCTTTGGCCGGTTAGGAAACCGGATTATTCTTGGAGGGCTACGGTGGATTATAGGGTGCTCAATAAAAACATCCCAGCTTGTGCTCCCACAGTAGCGGCGGTTGCGGATCTGATAGGGGAAATCTCTGCATCCGCAACCACGTTCACAGTGTTGGACATATCCAACAGGTTCTGGTCTATCCCTGTACGGAGGGAAGACCAGTACAAGTTTGCCTTCACCTTCCGGGAACAGCAGTATACATGGAGCTGCCTCCCACAGGGCTTTCATAATAGTCCCAGCATCTTTCACCAATGCATGGCGAACTGCTTAAAAGGCTTCAGCCAGTCACACCAGCTGGTCCAGTATGTGGATGACCTGTTGTTGTTCACAGACAGCAGTGAGAAACACGGTCCACTGCTGGCCGAACTGCTGGTCTTACTGAAGGAAGGGAGTTTTAAAGTTAATCCCAAGAAAGCCCAGATAGGTCGAGGAGAGGTAAAATTACTGGGCCTGACGATAAGAGCAGGAGAAAGGGCCATTGATGAGGCTAGAAGTAAGGCAGTGCCGGAAATCCCTGTCCCTAGGGATGTGTCGGGGGTAAGGTCTTTCCTGGGAATCACTGGCTACTGTAGAGACTTCATCGAGGACTGTGCAGCCACTGCCGCCCCTCTGCTCAGACTCCTACATAAGGGGGTCGAGTGGGAATGGGACAAGGGCTGTGAGGCAGCATTTGTCTGTCTAAAGAGAGACCTGCAGGTAGCACCAGCCCTCGGGGCAATTGATGGGGGGGAGGAATTCTTCCTGGAGGTGGCAGCCAGTGGCGACATTTTAAGTGCAGTGTTGCTCCAGGGGCGAAACGGTCAGCTGAGACCAGTGGTGTACTCCTCCAGGGTCCTCACGGAGGTAGAAAAGGATACTCCAATTATGAGAGGCACTTGCTTGCCACCCACTGGGCAGTAAAGAGAGCTCAGATCTTTACCGGAATATCCCCCATTACACTCCTTGCCCATCATACCCCGACGCACATGCTGTTGGACGGGATGATTAAGGACGGGACAGTGAGCAGTGCTAGAATCACTCGCTGGACCCTCCTCCTCTCCCAAATGACTTTAAAGGTCAAGGGCCTCTGCGAGCCCAGGCTCGCAGCAAATTTAATCTATCCAGGGCAGCCGCATCGATGCTCTGTGGAGGGAGTATGGGACATTAACTTTGGATTTCGGGCAGGGATACACCCCACAGGCCGCGAGATCTACGTTGATGGCTCCAGTTCAGTGTCCGCGGGTACAAGACTCACGGGCTGCGGAGTTTGGGATCCCAAGGCAGGAATTGCCTTGGCTCTTAAACTCCCATGCACCCTGAGCGCCCAACAGGCGGAACTCCCGGCGGTGATGTATGTGGTCACACACCCCGAGGAATTCCTTACCCCATACACGATTTGCTCTGACAGCATGTTCACTTGCAATTCGTGTACAGAGTATCTGGCGATTTGGTCATGCCGGGGGTAAAGCTCTGCAGCTGGGAAGCCCCTTGTGACCAAACCCCTGCTAGGAAAGATCGTAGCTGCAATGGGAGAAACCGGGGATGTATATATCCATAAGGTAAAGGCCCACTCCAAAACTGAGCCACGGAGGGAAGGTAACCAGCAGGCAGACCTGCTGGCAAGGGAAGGTGCTCGGACAGGTCGCCCATGGGACCCATACGAGGCAGGCAGGATAGCAGTAGCAAGAAGCAAGCCAGAGACACAAGGGAGCGTCGGGGCGGCTGTGACACCGGACCTTAAAGTAGTCCAGATGCAGGATACGATCCTGAAGGCTGCCTTGGCAGCTATCAAAAGGGGGGAAAAGGCTGAGGGCCCATAGAGTGCTGTAGATATTGCTGTGCGGGAAGGCATGTTGTTTAAAGGGGACAAATGGGTAGTGCCGCCACAACACCGGAGGGAATTCCTTCAGCTGGCCCATGTGGGTCCAGGTGCGGGACACCCTGGGCCGGAATCTACCTGGCAACGGGTAGAAAAGGCAGGGAGGTGGCCAGACTTCCGGGAAGACGTCCGCAACTTCTGTGCGGGCTGTCTGGTTTGCGCTGCAAACAACCCAGACCCTCAGAAAACGAAGGCGTCAATGGGACACGTCAGGCGGGTAGAGGGACCATGGCATTCGATCCAGATCGACTACATCGGATTCCTACCAGCCGCCCAGGGGGGCTATAAATACTGCCTCGTCCTGGTGGATGTGTTTTCCAAGTGGGTGGAAGCCTTCCCTTGCCGAACAGCTACCACGGTGGGGACTGCAAAAATCCTGGTGAGGGAGGTGTTCTCTCGGTGGGGTCTACCTCAAATCGTGGAGTCCGACCGGGGAAGCCACTTCACCTGCCAGGTGATGCAGGCCACCCTAAAGGTGCTGGCGATAAGAGCCAAATGGCATGTCGCCGACAACCCTCAGTCCTCAGGCCCCGTAGAACGCCTGAACCGGACCCTAAAGGAAAGGCTGTGCAAGGAGACGGGAGACTCACCTTACAAGTGGGTGGAGGTCTTACCGTTGGTCCTCATGGGAATCCGGGCCAGTCAGTCAAAGAGCACGGGGTACTCACCCCATGAGCTGATGAAAGGCCGGATCATGAGAACCCCAGTGCATGTGTTGGCGCCGGTTCTCACCGAAGGGCAGCTCCGAGAGGTGAACCGGGACGGGTTTGTCAGGAACCTGTTTGCACACCTCAAACAGATTCACTGGCAGGCTGCGAGTAACATGGGCAGACAGCATCAGAGTAACCGATTGCTGCTAGAACCCAACAAACACCACGAATGTGAGATAGGGGACCAGGTCATGGTGAGGAACTATGCTCGGGTCGGGGTTTTTGAAGCATTATATATGGGACCATACAGCAGAGTCGACAAGGTTAGCCCTATGGTCTATGCGGTTCGACTGCCTCGCCGGGTGAAGTGGTATCACATTAATCAGTGTAAATTGTTTGACCCCAAAAGAGGTAAAAAAACAGAGGGGACGAGCAAGGGAAGGGAATCAGGCACTGGGGGAAGAACAGGCCCCGGTGGATTTTGAGGCTCCGGAGGAGGCAGCGGGTCCCGAAGCTCTACAGCCGGGACTGGTTCACTGCTCGAGTAAGGCTATCCCACCACTGGATAGAGGGTCACAGCCCACTAACAGAAGTAGGGAGAAAGGCTCTACCATTAGCAAGGTTCAAGGGGAAGCTGAACCTCCCATGGTGGATCAGCTGGGGCTAGCCCAAGAGGTGGAGGAGATGGCATTGCAGCCCATAACGTGGGACTCTGCACCGACAGTAAGGAGGAGTGACAGAGTGCCACAGCCCAGGGAGCCGTGGTCCCCTGTTGAATTAGCCTCCCGCCCCAGACTGATAAAGCGAAAGACAACAGGGAGGGTGCTCTGTTGCGCTAGCAAGGGTCTCCCACCGATTATCCGAGGCTCGGGAGGGCCTTGGAGGGCAGCACAAGACTCATTGGGCCCAAGTTTCCACAAGAAAAAAAACGGGCGCCCCTCCGAGCTGGGCGCCCGTTTTTCGCGCCTAAAACGTCGCCTAAAAAAATCCTCGGTATTCTCCACCGACTTACAGGTCCTCTGGCCCTCGGCGCAGCCAGCACGAGCTGTGGGGGGGGCGGAGCCAGGTCCCGGCACTGAAAACAGTGCCGGGACATCTGCATATGCGCGCTAAAGTGGGCACGCAAGTGCTGTAGCTCCAGGCGCTGAACTGTGTGGGAGGGGCCCGAAGCACGCAGCCCCTAGCCCTGGCCCAATGGCCTCACTGGGGCTGCGTGAATAAGGCTCCTCCCACGGCCAGCTCCTGCTCCCCGCCCCCGACAAGACCCGACAGCCGCTCCCCCGCCGACCAGACCCGACCCGAGACCCGCTCCCCCCGCCCCCCGCTGACCAGACCCGACCCGACACCCGCTCCCCCCGCCCCCCGCCCAGACCCGACCCGACACCTGCTCCCCCCCTGGCCCCCCGCCCAGACCCGACCCGACACCCGCTCCCCCCCCGACCAGACCCGACCCGACACCCGCTCCCCCCGCTGACCAGACCCGACCCGATACCCGCTCCCCCCACGCCCCCCGCCCAGACCCGACCCGACACCTGCTCCCCCCCCGCCCAGTCCCGACCCGACACCTGCTCCCCCCCCGGCCCCCGCCCAGACCCAACCCGACACCCGCTCCCCCCCCGCCCCCCGCCCAGACCCGACCCGACACCTGCTCCCCCCCCGCCCCCCGCCCAGACCCGACCCGACACCTGCTCCCCCCCCGGCCCCCCGCCCAGACCCGACCCGACACCCGCTCCCCCCCCGGCCCCCCGCCCAGACGCGACCCGACATCCGCTCCCCCCCCGACCAGACCCGACCCGACACCTGCTCCCCCCCCCGCCCCCCGCCCAGACCCGACCCGACACCTGCTCCCCCCCCGGCCCCCCGCCCAGACCCGACCCGACACCTGCTCCCCCCCCGGCCCCCCGCCCAGACCCGACCCGACACCTGCTCCCCCCCCGGCCCCCCGCCCAGACCCGACCCGGCACCCGCTCCCCCCCCGACCAGACCCGACCCGACACCCGCTCGCCCCCCGCCCCGCCGACCAGACCCGACCCGAATCCCGCTCCCCCGCCGACCAGACGCGACCCGACACCCGCTCCCCCCCCCCGCCCCGCCGACCAGACCCGACCCGACACCCGCTCGCCCCCCGCCCCGCCGACCAGACCCGACCCGACACCCGCTCGCCCCCCGCCCCGCCGACCAGACCCGACCCGACACCTGCTCCCCCCCGCCCCCCGCCCAGACCCGACCCGACACCTGCTCCCCCCCCGGCCCCCCGCCCAGACCCGACCCGACACCCGCTCCCCCCCCGACCAGACCCGACCCGACACCCGCTCGCCCCCCGCCCCGCCGACCAGACCCGACCCGAAACCCGCTCCCCCGCCGACCAGACGCGACCCGACACCCGCTCCCCCCCCCGCCTCGCCGACCAGACCCGACCCGACACCCGCTCCCCCGCCGACCAGACCCGACCCGACACCCGCTCCCCCGCCGACCAGACCCGACCCGACACCCGCTCCCCCCGCCCCCCGCCGACAAGACCCGACCCGACACCCGCTCCCCCGCCGACCAGACCCGACCCGACACCCGCTCCCCCCGCCCCCCGCTGACCACACCCGACCCGAAACCCGCTCCCCCCCCGGCCCCCGCTGACCAGACCCGACCCGACACCCGCTCCCCCCGCCCCCCGCTGACCAGACCCGACCCGACACCCGCTCACCCGCCCCCCGCTGACCAGACCCGACCCGACACCCGCTCCCCCCGCCCCCCGCCCAGACCCGACCCGACACCTGCTCCCCGCCTGGCCCCCCGCCCAGACCCGACCCGACACCCGCTCCCCCCCCGACCAGACCCGACCCGACACCCGCTCCCCCCGCTGACCAGACCCGACCCGATACCCGCTCCCCCCAGGCCCCCCGCCCAGACCCGACCCGACACCTGCTCCCCCCCCGCCCAGACCCGACCCGACACCTGCTCCCCCCCCGGCCCCCCGCCCAGACCCGACCCGACACCCGCTCCCCCCCCGCCCCCCGCCCAGACCCGACCCGACACCTGCTCCCCCCCCGCCCTCCGCCCAGACCCGACCCGACACCTGCTCCCCCCCCGGCCCCCCGCCCAGACCCGACCCGACACCCGCTCCCCCCCCGCCCCCCGCCCAGACCCGACCCGACACCTGCTCCCCCCCCGCCCCCCGCCCAGACCCGACCCGACACCTGCTCCCACCCCGCCCCCCGCCCAGACCCGACCCGACACCTGCTCCCCCCCCGACCAGACCCGACCCGACACCTGCTCCCCCCCCGCCCCCCGCCCAGACACGACCCGACACCTGCACCCCCCCCGGCCCCCCGCCCAGACCCGACCCGACACCCGCTCCCCCCCCGGCCCCCCGCCCAGACGCGACCCGACACCCGCTCCCCCCCGACCAGACCCGACCCGACACCTGCTCCCCCCCACGCCCCCCGCCCAGACCCGACCCGACACCTGCTCCCCCCCCGGCCCCCCGCCCAGACCCGACCCGACACCTGCTACCCCCCCGGCCCCCCGCCCAGACCCGACCCGACACCTGCTCCCCCCTCGGCCCCCCGCCCAGACCCGACCCGGCACCCGCTCCCCCCCCGACCAGACCCGACCCGACACCCGCTCGCCCCCCGCCCCGCCGACCAGACCCGACCCGAAACCCGCTCCCCCGCCGACCAGACGCGACCCGACACCCGCTCCCCCCCCCGCCCCGCCGACCAGACCCGACCCGACACCCGCTCGCCCCCCGCCCCGCCGACCAGACCCGACCCGACACCCGCTCGCCCCCCGCCCCGCCGACCAGACCCGACCCGACACCTGCTCCCCCCCCGCCCCCCGCCCAGACCCGACCCGACACCCGCTCGCCCCCCGCCCCGCCGACCAGACCCGACCCGACGCCTGCTCCCCCCCCGCCCCGCCGACCAGACCCGACCCGACACCCGCTCGCCCCCCGCCCCGCCGACCAGACCCGACCCGACACCCGCTCGCCCCCCGCCCCGCCGACCAGACCCGACCCGACACCCGCTCCCCCCCCGCCCCCCGCCCAGACCCGACCCGACACCTGCTCCCCCCCCGCCCCCCGCCCAGACCCGACCCGACACCTGCTCCCCCCCCGGCCCCCCGCCCAGACCCGACCCGACACCCGCTCCCCCCCCGACCAGACCCGACCCGACACCCGCTCGCCCCCCGCCCCGCCGACCAGACCCGACCCGAAACCCGCTCCCCCGCCGACCAGACGCGACCCGACACCCGCTCCCCCCCCCGCCCCGCCGACCAGACCCGTCCCGACACCCGCTCGCTCCCCGCCCCGCCGACCAGACCCGACCCGAAACCCGCTCCCCCGCCGACCAGACCCGACCCGACACCCGCTCCCCCCGCCCCCCGCTGACCACACCCGACCCGAAACCCGCTCCCCCCCCGGTCCCCGCTGACCAGACCCGACCCGACACCCGCTCCCCCCGCCCCCCGCTGACCAGACCCGACCCGACACCCGCTCACCCGCCCCCCGCTGACCAGACCCAACCCGACACCCGCTCCCCCCGCCCCCCGCTGACCACAGCCGACCCGACACCCGCTCCACCCGCCCCCCACTGACCACACCCGACCCGACACCCGCTCCCCCCGCCCCCCGCTGACCAGACCCGACCCGACACCCGCTCCCCCCCCGGCCACAGCTGACCAGACCCGACCCGACACCCGCTCCCCCCGCCCCCCGCTGACCAGAACCGACCCGACACCCGTTCCCCCCCCGCCCCCCGCTGACCAGACCCGACCCGACACCCGCTCCCCCCCCGGCCCCCGCTGACCACACCCGACCCGACACCCGCTCCCCCCCTGGCCCCCGCTGACCACACCCGACCCGACACCCGCTCCCCCCCCGGCCCCCGCTGACCACACCCGACCCGACACCCGCTCCCCCCGCCCCCCGCTGACCACACCCGACCTGACCGCCGCGCCCCCCGCCCCCCACTGACCACACCCGACCCGATACCCGCTCCCCCCGCTCCCCGCTGACCACACCCGACCCGACACCCGCTCCCCCCCCTGCCCCCGCTGACCACACCCGACCCGACGCCCGCTCCCCCCGCTCCCCGCTGACCACACCCGACCCGACACCCGCTCCCCCCGCCCCCCGCTGACCACACCCGACCCGACACCCGCTCCCCCCGCCCCCCGCTGACCAGACCCGACCCGACACCCGCACCCCCCGCCCCCCGCTGACCACACCCGACCCGATACCCACTCCGCCCCCGCCCCCCGCCGACCAGACCCGACACCCGCTCCCCCCGCCCCCCGCTGATCACACCCGACCCGATACCCACTCCGCCCCCGCCCCCCGCTGACCAGACCCGATCCGACACCCGCTCCCCCCGCCCCTCTGCGACCAGACCCGACACCCGCTCGCCCCCCGCCCCCCGCCGACCAGACCCGACCCGATACCCACTCCGCCCCCTCCCCCCTGCGACCAGACCCGACACCCGCTCCCTCCGCCCCCCGCTGACCAGACTCGACCTGATACCCACTCCCCCACCCCGCCCCCACCGACCAGACCGGACCCAATACCCACTCTCCCCCCAGCCCCAACCCGAGACCCGAGACCCGCGCCCCCCCCCGACTGACCCGACCCGACCCGCGCTCCTGTTCCCCGACCCGGCACGCCACCCCCCCCACTGGACCCGACTCCCGGATTGGATCCGATGCGACCTGACCTCTCCCTTCCCCACCCCCCCTCTCTCTCCCCCCACTCCCTCCCTCCTCTCTCTCTCTCTCCCTCTCCCTCCCTCCCTCTCTCTCTCTCTCTCTCTCCCTCCCTCCCCCCTCTCTCTCCCTTCCTCCCTCCTCTCTCTCTCTCTCTCTCTCTCTCTCCCCTCTCTCTCTCCCTCCCTCTCTCTCTCCCCTCTCTCTCTCCCTCCCTCCCCCTCTCTCCTCTCTCTCTCCGTCCCTCCCTCCCCTCCTCTCTCTCCCTCCCTCCCCCCGCTCTCTCTCTCTCCCTCCCTCCCTCTCTCTCTCTCTCTCTCTCTCCCCCTCCCGCTCAGCGACACGAACGGCTGCAGATTCTCCCTGGCTGAAGCACTTTCACACAGGTAGGAAGATGGTTTATTTAATCTTTTCTTGGTTTATAAATGTTTATTCAGGTTGGATTTGTTTGTATAATATTTGTAGAAGTATAAATAAGGATTTATTGTCGAATTTAATGAGTTCCCTTCCGCCCCCCTCGTTCTGGACGCCTAATTTGTAACCTGCGCCTGATTTTTTAATGTGTAGAACAGATTTTTTCAGTTCTACAAAAATCTTCACTGGCTCCATTCTACTTTAGTTTGGAGTGCATTTTCACTGTGGAAACTTTCAAATCAGGCGTCAGTGGCCGGACACGCCCCCTTTTGAAGAAAAAATTCTGTTCTAAACTCGAACTGCTCTACCTGACTAGAACTGCAGAAAACAAAATGTGGAGAATTGCGATTTCTAAAATAGTCCGTTCTCCACCAGTTGCTCCTAAAAATCAGGCGCGAATCATGCGGAAACTTGGGCCCATTAAGGGGGACCATACGAGCCCCTCAGCGGAGGGCATCCTGGTCCCCAGGGTACGGTCAGCCGAGTGGTCGACGACGCCTGTACAGTGACAGGATATAGCCTGGCCACCCGTGGATGGGTGGCACTGTATATATTTTCCCTTCCTGTTTTGTTACTTTGTGTTGTGTGTATATGTGTTTAAGTAAGGCAGTGACGGTTGGGTACAGCATTTTTGTGTTTGGAACATGTTAAGTGGGCCGAGCCTGGAGAGGTCTCTCAAGGCAAGGCCACGTTCTTCTTGCCTTTCAGATGTCAACACCTCCCTACTGGACGTTAGTGATGCTGGTATCGCTAAGGATCTGCACCGGGCACCGAGGGGACACCGAGGACTCCCTATTTTTCGGATGCTCCGAGGGCAGAGCGCCGACAGTGACCACAGGAGAAGGGACTCCGGCGGCGGATGGCCGGGTCACCTACTCCCACGAGGGGAAATGGCCTGGGTGGTTGGGATCGAACTCCACCAAGTACTCCAACCATAAGGACTTTACCGACGGAGAGGCCTCCATCCCCTGCCCGGAGATCACAGTGGCCACTTCCAGAGTGAGAGTGACAGAAGGCAGGAAGGTATGCCTAACTTGCCAAGGGGACATACCTCTGGGACGGTGGTGGTGGCTCAGAAAGCTCAAGTGGGACATGGGAGACCGACACTCGGACTGGGAACGTCTGGATAATGATACCTACCGAACCATCATGGGGTCATCTGGCGGGGTAACGGTGTGCTGGGAGAAATGGTGGGCGTACGACCAAGGAATTTATTTGTGTATGTGGGGATCCACTCGCGTGTGTTCAGAGGGGGTCTCCATTGCTTTTTCTAGGTGGTGGCAGGATGTCGGGGATGGGGTGGTATGGGATCGCAGCGGGGAGGCGTGTGTGATCCCCAATCCCCGGGTACCAGTAAATGCCACCGAACTTGTAGTTCGGGAAAGAAAATCCCCACCCACGGCCAAGCCCACCGTCCCACACCAGGGGGCCGGGGAATGGTTTAGTGTTGGTCCCTACCGAGAAGCTATTTTATCAGGGGGTACACTACGCAGTTGCATCAGTGGTGCTAAATCTGACAGAAGTCCACCTACCTACGTGGTGTCCCCGGGAAACCGAGCTGTTATACCAGGCTCTGCTGCGGGAGATGTTCCGGAAGTTCTATGAACTGGACTTCGGGGATGTCAAAGTGACAGACTTGTATAAACAGTGGGATAGGGCCGAACCGGGCAGGCAGAGACGTGGCACTTTAACTTACATTCTTACGGGGTTTAACACCGGGCCGTCCGCCATAAACAGTTTGGATAACATGCAGCTGGCCCTCCAGATAAATGGGTTAAAGAATCAGCTACGCAAAGTCCTGGGGGACGAGAATACCTTAGTGGGATCCGCGCTCCACGAAGAGGTGGCAATGACAGTTCACTTAAAGGAGATTATCTCTCAATTGGAGGCACAGGCAAGGGCTGTAAACACCTTGATTCGGGAGGATAGAAACGTCTCTGATCAAGCCGCCCAAAATGAGGTGTGCGTGCTCTATGGGGCCTAGTTGCTGGGAGAGGGACGGAGTAACCTCGAGGATCTGAGACAGGGACAGGTCCCGTCCTGGATCAGCAACCAGCACTTAGCAGCACTGCACCCTTATGATAATGTTTTGAGTCCTTGCCAACTTCGTGTAGCGTCGGAAGCCGACCCGGTACCGGTGGACTGTGGAAAGTCAAACCATACCATCATGGGTGTGGTGGTCAGGATGCCCGTGATGGGGGTGTCCCCACGACCAGCACCCCTGTACCGAGTGGAGAATGTGGGAGTCATTCGTGGAGGGGTGCATGTTCGATTCCAAGAGGTCCCACCTTATGTCACAATGTGGGAGCACACTGTGACAGGTACAGACCTCTCGGGTTGTCGGAGCAGGGGAGCACAGGTAATCCTGTGCCCCCAGCACTTGAACGCTTTTGCAAGGCCACAATGCGGGTTCAGCACTGCTGGGGCAAAGCCTATCAATTGCACAATGGAGGTAATGGCCCCGAACCACATGCCTCCACAGGTAGCATATGTAGGCGGTGGGACATATTGTGTCACCACAAGTGCCCAACAGTATGAACACACACCGGGAAGGTGGTGTCCAATACTGTACAGCAGCTTTTGCTTTAAACCCAGGGCAGAGGTTCAAGTGGCACACACCAGAATCACACCCATCCCTGAACCTTCCACGATTCACCTCACCGTACAAAACAACCTCAGCCACCTACAACAATATGTCGCCCAGTTTGGCAATCCCATTGTCCCACTACCTGAGAAACTTACAGCCCTCCTCCAGGCAGTGGATTTGTCTCAAAAACATTTTTACACCATGGAGCAGAAAACTGAAATTCTAGCAGGGGAGATTGCCCAAATTAAACCCCCAGCATGGTGGGATTTGGGAATACGGGCAGACATACCTGCATGGATCCGGGTGGGATCGCATGCCTTAGGAATCGGCCAACTCCTGATTGTAGCTTATCTGCTAGTTACAAGCTGTAAGCTCAGGAGAAAAAGAAAAAGAACGCAGTTCCTCAGGCTACTACACAGCCAGGAAAGCCGTTGCTAAACACTCAAGGTATGTAAACAAAGCTTGACCGCGACACTTAGGCGGTTTTGTTATTTCCAGGGATGACTGCGTTTTTCATACATGGCTCCTGGGGAGTTTGCAGGGCAGGTTTCTTTGTTTTACGTTTGAGACTGAAATGAAACTCAATGTACAATTATTGCTGTAACCTTAAGTACATATATGTATGTTGCTGTCGTGTATTGTAACCTGTTGGATTTCTGTGTTTAGTACCGCGTTAAAAGGAATTACGATCTATATCGACGGGATCAGTTTAGAGTTAAACTGTGGAAAGTTGGGCAATTTGGGAGACCTAGGGTTTTCTCACCACCCTGAACTTTGACACACTCGAGTGGTGTCAGATGGCGGATTATGTAGGGGAGGATGAAAACCCCCTCATTTTACCCAGAAGGAAAAGGGCTGTCGGATCAGTCTGTGCTGTGAATTGAAACCGATGGAAGGAAAACTTTGGGACACAAATGAATGGAGACCCCCCCACAGTGTTTGGACTCATAGGAAAAAGAATTTAATTTGGAACTATCTACCAGAAAGTTTGAAATCCTAAAGTGCATATGGAAGAAACTACGAACTTTAATCGAATTTTGGATTTTTAAAAAGGTGTATGTTGGGTCTGCAAGAAAAGGGGTGGAGTCAATATCAAAAGGGCCAGTTTGGACATTGGAACTAATAAAATTGTCTGGGAACTGTATACCCTCGAAACTTGCCCCTTGAAAACATCAGCATTTAAACAATGCCACATACATATTCCAACACCTTTTTCATCAGGCATAGAAATATCTGGCTCAGGCCAGACTAGCACAATGGCTAGAGGAGGCCAATGCAATCAACACCCACTCAAACCTTGAGTAGGTTAAGATCAGTGGGAAAAAAAAAACCTCAATCTAAAACTGCTGAATTTAAAAAAATCAAAAGTCCACCAATGAGAAAAATCGACTGCAGCAGGAGAGGCGGACTGGATATTCTGGCTATAAAAAAGGGGTTTCTGACGTAGTGAGGAAAGAAGTGATGATTTTCCCTGCCCTCGTGATTCAACAACCACAACCACAAGCCTCTCGACACTGAAGGGAAACCAGTGTCCGAAGACACCGAAAATAGAAGAAACAAACCACCAGACTGTGGAAGGCACAGTAGTGAGTATAACCTCTGGTCCCCAGAACTCCCAACTCAGTTAGGCCAGGAAAGGTGGGAGGTTGGGCATTGTACTGCTAAACAGGTGTAAAGATTTTCGTTGGGTCCGTTTTAGTGGGATTTAGGGGGATTGTTTTGTTGGTGTATGTTGCTGTTTGTTGAGTTACACCTTGTCAAATAAATTGGAAGCCTAAAGTTCCTCTTGGAATCACCTTGTCTCAGTTCTATTGTATTACATCTCCTGACCGTGAGTCTTATGTCAGAACCGTGTAAGGGAAGCTAGGAGCGCCTCGAAAACGCTTAACTGTGTGTCACAGGCTAGGGAAGAAGGGGTTAGGAGTGTTTGACACTCACAGCTGCCTCACAGGCTAGGCATAAGCTGTGGGGACGCACGAGTCTCAAAACCGTCTTCATAAGCTGTGGACACAGTCTCTCCAGGGATGCTCTTGCAGCACTCAGGGTACCTCACAGACCAGGCATAAGCTGAGAGGGCAGAAGCCCAGAGAGAGACACCCAAGGTACAACAACCCTGTGAAAACCCCTTACAGCTGTTCAATCCCACCCTTTCCCTTTCCCTTCGCTCTCCTTGAACCTTTGTTGGTTTCTCTCTGTTCCATCACCATTCTCGGTATTACTGCGTCGGTTAGTGCATAAACTGGTCATGTGACCAAATGCTCTCAGAACTCAACAGGAGCCCGATAATTTCAGCCGAACGTCACACACTGCTTGTAGCGCAAGATTGTGTGTGTGAGAGCGGTTATATCTTCAGATCCTCAGTGGGATTACTTATGGAGTGCACAGCTCGCAGTCTGGACTGCAAACCGCTCATATTTCCGCACATATTGCCCAGTCAATATCCACCGTGAGTCTCTGAAAAAGCAAACGTAACATTCCTGAAAGCAAAGAGCTGTTTCCAAAACCGAAAAACGTGCCGACCAAATGCACTATTTCTTCTTCATACTTCAGACTGCACTTCCTCAGCGAGGACAATGCAAGAAATACACAGCCATCAACAATTGAATAATCGGTGTTTGTAACACAGTAGGAGGCCATTCTGTCCAGCACATATCTGCCAGCGGTTTGTTAGAGTAATCGAACACTGCTCCCTCTGCTCTGCTCTCTCCCTCCTTAGTTTTGTGTCTTCATCTGAGTCAAATATTGCTCACTTTTGCCTCAGAAGTTGCAGTGGTGTCTGCCTCAAGTACTTCCTGGAGACAAGCATTCCACTTCCCCAAAAATTCCTCCTGTACAAACATCATTTATTATCTCCTATTACTCTCTTAATGTTTGTATAAACAGTGGAATAGTGTTTCCAGATTATAGAACATAAGAACATAAGAAATAGGAGCAGGAGTAGGCCATACGGCCCTCGAGCCTGCTCCGCCATTTAATAAGATCATGGCTGATCCGATCATGGACTCAGCTCCACTTCCCCGCCCGCTCCCCATAACACCTTATCGTTTAAGAAACGATTTATGTCTTAAATTTATTCAATGACCCAGCTTCCACAGCTCTCTGAGGCAGTGAATTCCACAGATTTACAATCCTCTGAGAGAAGAAATTTTTCCTCATCTGCGTTTTAAATGGTGGCCCCTTATTCTAAGATCATGTCCTCTAGTTCTAGTCTCCCCCATCAGTGGAAACATCCTCTCTGCATCCATCTTGTCAAGTCCCCTCAAAACCTTATACGTTTCAATAAGATCACCTCTCATTCTTCTGAACTCCAATGAGTAAAGGCCCAACCTACTCAACCTTTCCTCATTAGTCAACATAGAAACATAGAAACATAGAAAATAGATGCAGATGTAGGCCATTCGGCCCTTCGAACTTGCACCACCATTCAATATGATCATGGCTGATCATTCACCTCAGTACCCCTTTCCTGCTTTCTCTCCATACCCTTGATCCCTTTAGCCATGAGGGCCATATCTAACTCCCACTTGAATATATCGAATGAACTGGCATCAACAACTATCTGCAGTAGGGAATTCCACAGGTTCACAACTCTCTGAGTGAGGACATTTTTCTTCATCTCTGTCCTAAATGGCTTACCCCTTATCCTTAGACTATGTCCCCTGGTTCTGGACTTTCCCAACATTGGGAACATTCTTCTTGCATTGAAGCTGTCCCGTCCTGTCAACCCGCTCCTCTCCGGAATCAACCTAGTGAACCTTCTCCGAACTGCCTCCAAAGCAAGTATATCCTTTCGTAAATATGGAAACAAAAACTGCACGAAGTATTCCAGGAGTGGCCTCACCAATACCCTGTATAATTGTTGCAAGGCTTTCCTGCTTTTATACTCCATTCCCTTTGTAATAATGGCCAAGATTGCATTGGTCTTCCTGATCACTTGCTGTATCTGCATACTATTCTTTTGTGTTTCATGCACAAGTACTTATTTTGGAAACGTAAAGCTGAGAGTGGACAAGTTCCACCTGGTCAGAGCAATCTGAAGCTTTAAGTCATTGACACCCTGGTTAAAGATGTCTTGTAACATGTGCTTGCATCAGTCTCTGTGGCACAATGGGTTAGTGTGTTCGGCTGTTAACTGTTCGAGCCCACCCTGGGAAAAAGCCTTTAACTGTTAATTTTCCCTCTGAGGATTCAGTGCCCCACAGTTCCAGGTTGTCAATGTGCATTTTGGCTGCACGAATATATTCCGCAAACATTGCCAGCTGCACTGTTATCCGGTGAGTTCCCACTCCAATACACTTGGGAGCATTCAGTTTGAGTAAAACGATTAAAAAAATAGACTGATCATGTTCCTGCAGCAAACACATTCGAAATAAATATCATCATTGGGTTTGAAGATACTGTTGGAAATTGATTCTATGGATACATATTTCGAAGTGGAACATGCCATCGCACCATGTGACACGATATTTAATTTCTGGCTATTATACAGATGGTATTAGGGGAAACAATTCAGAATACGCTGGAGAATTTTAATGATATTTTACCTGCATCTAATAATGAATATTTGTTGAAGAGAAATGCACCATCACCGTTTTGTCATTTGATCTCTCCTGCCTTCCACCCTGCCCTCCCCCATTTCCCTGCCTCTGCACTTGCTTAAAACTTGTTGCAACTCGAACATTTCCCAGTTCTGGAAGGGAACTTGGGACTTCCAGCGGGAGTTTAAAGACTCTGTAGTGGATATTTTTCTCCGTCTTACTTCTGCCATTTGGAACGGTGAAATGTTTGTTAAAGAGAGTCAGTGTAGAAGATTCACCATTTCACCTTATTCCTGAACACTGCCTTCTTACCTGAGGACAAAACGTTTCAAACAGTGCATTCCAGATCGTAACATCTCGCTGAGTAAAAATATATCTCCTCTCCCCACATCCCCCGCCCTGGATTTTTCCTTTTCCCAATTATCTTATGTCTGTGTCCTCTGGTTACCGACACTCCTGCCCGTGGAAACAGTTTCCCCATAATTCTGAAAACCTCTATTAAATTTCCCCTCAACTGTGATTACATGGGTTCAATGTAAGGAAGGGTCAGTTCATCCACTTTGTACCGAAGAATGATCGGCCGGGGCATGATCTAAAAACATTATGTTAGAGAATATTTTTTCTGTGTAGTAGCCGGTCCTGTTAATTTTAACAAAAGTTGCATCGGATTCCTGGAGTCATAAGCACTTAAAATTTAAACCATTCTCCTAAAATACAGTGTGTAAATGAGATAGGGATAAAAGTTCATCACATGGAAAGAGAAAATAAATGATTGAAGCCACCACTGTCCCTCAGTGACCACATTATAATTTCTTTCATTCTGCAAAAGAAAGTTATCAGTCAATTGATGGTGATTAAATGAATTCTTATTTTTCACATTAGCTGCATGTCATCAATTATATACGGTTTAATTTGATAATCGTGTTGTAAATATTATCTCCCTGACCAAGAATCGAACCTGGGTTGCAATGGTGCAAGGGGTGGGTTCAGCAAATCATTTGAATATGATCTCAAAGTGGCGTGAATTTATGATCACGGTTACAATTTGTTTTGGTGTGAATCAAGTGGATTGAAAATGACAATAATGTCACCAACTATAACGATGCAGCAAATAAAACAATTTATAATTTGCTGGTGGTCTAGTGGTAAGGGCTTGGTGATTTCACCACTCTGTCCTGGATTTGATTCCCACCCTGGGAAGTTGCACTTTCAATTCAAAACCTTACAAAAACAAGAATTCATCTATTATGCAAATCATGTATAACAAATAAGAATTATTGATTTAAACATTATTATGTTCTATGAAATTATTAGAATCTATGAAATTCTTTTGTAAAACTTCAACCATTGATTATGCCCTGAGCATGTTTTTATCCCTATCTCATTGGGTTTAATTTGGTGCAAATGATGAACCAGGGCACTGGGTGAGGCAAAGGTTTCTGTACTGTAGCGGTAATCACGTTTGCCTCACACATGAAATGTCCCCGGCGCGTGCTTTATTTTAGAATATATTTGCTGTAAAATAAATTGAACAGAAGTAGCCCCAGGTTCCCTGTCTTATGAGCAATGAACATTTTCAATCTCCGAAAATACAGAGTGTGTAAATTCAGATCGGGAATAACATTTCATCCTGCAATTATTAAAGTTCAGTTATTGAAGTTTCGACTGTCCTTCAGTCACATTCCGAACTCGGGCTCCCTCTGTGAGCGCCTAACCACTAAATGAGCAGGACACACGTTGTAGAGTTTAATTCCAGACTTAATATTTTCTTTGCTGTTTCACAATAACCAGATCTATGCTCCAAAACCCATCTCACTGTTTCCCGGTGTCAGGCAGAGAAACACACGGGACCGAATCAGTGACTTTGCTTTTTCGACCCTGTCTTCTGAAGCGCCGCACGGTCCCACTCCGAGAGTCAATGAGCTGTTGGGACGTTAGTGTATCCAGGCTGTGGGTGGCCACCCCGAGCGCAGCAGAGGGGCTTCTATATTAGATCTGGGTGGGGACAATATTTCCCCTTCTGTCTTCCTCTTGTCTGTATCCCTCTGCTTTGGTTTCTGTAGTTATTCCTCCGGCCTCATTTTATGTGTTTAAAGCGGAACAAAAGATTAAGTGACGACACTCTGGAATAATTTCGTGAAGTGAAATAAAGAGCAATTAAAGAATAAGGGAGAAGCCACTGTCGCCCTTTTGACAGGAGAATAAACTCGCCCATGGCTGTTCATCCACAGCAAGTTTAAACATAATCTTCCTGCACGGGATCCTTTCGCGTGGAAAGCAAACGTGATAACGGCTCGATTGCGGAAACCGCTCTGACCAGAAGTACAGCAGAGGGCAGCTGACCTGTGAATGCCTTCTGTGCTGATCGGAAATGTGCTGGCTCACCTTAAACAACTTCTGTCCCTCACTGGCAACTGTCAACCCTTCTCCTCCGCTGCCCTTTACACAAACATGTCACTGATCCCCACCCACCACCCCACATCCCCATCGTGCTATCTTCCATGTTAGCACAGTGGGGCCGCGGAGACACCTATACTCGCCCCGCGGTTAGTGAATTCAGTCAGTCTGTAAAATTAATGGGGAACAAGTGTCCCGCAAAGGGCACGGGAAGGAAGAGAGTCTGTAACCTGGGTTTAATTGTTTGTCAAAGGCTACCCGTCCTGTTGTGTATTTCCAGCAGTATCCTACTTTCACAGGTGGAGGTACCGGGGCTGGACCATGCTCCTCAAATACAATGAGGTCGGGATAAAAGTTCCTCACATACTCAGGGCAAAATAATTGATTGAATTTCTACAATGGATTAATGAATGATGTTTAAATCAATGAATCTTTTTTTCCACATGCGATGCATGTAACTCTTTCTCATAAGGTTTTAATTTTGATGGAAGTGCAATTTCCCCGGCCGGAAATCGACCCAGGGCCGCGGTGGTGAGAGCGCCGAATCCTAATCATTGGACCACCAGGGAACGCTGCATTGCTGCATCGCTGCATCGTAATGCTTGATGTCATAAATGTCCTTTTCTTTAAACATAATAACTTAATTTATTTCTAGTCGGCTGGATGGCAGAACATGATCCAAAAATTTAATTGTTTTACTTGAGCTGAATGCTCAGTAAAGTATTAGAGTGGGAACTCACTGGATAACAGCACAGCTGGCAATGTTTGCAGAATATATTCGTGCAGCCAAAACGCACAATGACAACCTGGATCTGTGCGGCACCGAATCCTCGGGGAAAAAACAGTTAAAGGCTTCACCCCTGGGTGGGCTCAAACCACCAACCTTTCGGATAAAAACCGAATGCACTAACCCATTGCATCACAGAGACTGATGGAAAAACACGTTGCAAGACATGCAAAACCAGGGTGTCAATCAGTTAAAGTTTTGGATTGCTCTGACCGGGATGGAACTTGTCCACTCTCAGTTGTACTTTTCCAAATAAAGGGTGGGAGATTCATTGTGGATGTGTGGAAGCAGTCTGGTCCCGCACACTGCAGACACTTCCATGTCACCGCCAACCAGCTCTCCTGCAACAGGGGTATCTGACAATTCAGAAGGATAGACAAGAAGGGAAAGGAGATGGGGTAGCTCTGTTAATAAAGAATGATGTCAGCGAGATGTCAGTGAGAGATGATATTGACTCGAATGAACAAAATGTTGAATCATTGTGGGTGGAGATTAGAGATAGTGAGTGGAAAACGTCACTGGTGGGCGTTGTTAATAGGCCCCCCTATAATAACTTCACGGCGGGGCGGACAATAAACAAGGGAATAATGGAGGAATGTGAAAAAGGAACGGCAGTAATCATGGGGGATTTTAACCGACATATCGATTGGTCAAATCAAATCGCACGGGGCAGCCTGGAGGAGGAATTCATTGAATGCATACAGGATTGTTTCTTGGAACAGTATGTTACCGAACCTACAACGGAGCAAGCTATCTTACATCTGGTCCTGTGTAATGAGTCAGGAATAATAAATGATCTCTAAGTAAAAGATGCTCTCGGAATGAGTGATCACAGTATGGTTGAATTTGTAATACAGATTGATGGTGAGGAAGTAGTGTCTCAAACAAGCATACTATGCTTAAACAAAGGGGACTACAGTGGGATGAGGGCCGAGTTAGCTAAAGTAGACTGGGAACACAGACTAAACGGTGGCACAATTGAGGAACAGTGGAGGACTTTTAAGGAGCTCTTTCATAGTGCTCAACAAAAATATATTCCAGTGAAAAAGAAGGGCAGCAAGAGAAGGGATAACCAGCCTTGGATAATCAAGGAAATAAAGGAGAGTATCAAATTAAAAACCAATGCGGATAAGGTGGCCAAGGTTAGTGGGAAACTAGAAGATTGAGAAAATTTTGAACGACAGCAAAGTATGACTAAGAAAGCAATAAAGAAAAGAAAGATAGATAACGAAAGTAAACTTGCGCAAAACATAAAAACAGATAGTAAAAACTCTTACCGATATATAAAAAGGAAACGAGTGACTAAAGTAAATGTTGATCCTTTAGAAGATGAGAAGGGGGATTTAGGAATAGGAAATGTGGAAATGGCTGAGACCTTAAACAATTATTTTGCTTCGGTCTTCACAGTGGAAGACACAAAAACCATGCCAAAAATTGCTGGTCACGGGAATGTGGGAAGGGAGGACCTTGAGACAATCACTATCACTAGGGAGGTGGTGCTGGACAGGCTAATGGGACTGAAGGTATACAAGTCCCCTGGTCCTGATGAAATGCATCCCAGGGTATTAAAAGAGATGGCGGAAGTTATAGCAGATGCATTCGTTATAATCTACCAAAATTCTCTGGACTCTGGGGAGGTACCAGCAGATTGGAAAGCAGCTAATGTAACGCCTCTGTTTAAAAAAGGGGGCAGGCAAAAGGCAGGTAAGTATAGGCCGGTTAGTTTAACATCTGTAGTGGGGAAAATGCTTGAAGCTATCATGAAGGAAGAAATAGCGGGACGTCTCGATAGGAATAGTGCAATCAAGCAGACGCAACATGGATTCATGAAGGGGAAATCATGTTTAACTAATTTACTGGAATTCTTTGAGGATATAACGAGCATGGTGGATAGAGGTGTACCGATGGATGTGGTGTATTTAGATTTCCAAAAGGCATTCGATAAGGTGCCACACAAAAGGTTACTGCAGAAGATAAAGGTACGCGGAGTCAGTGGAAATGTATTAGCATGGATAAAGAATTGGATGCCTAACAGAAAGCAGAGAGTCGGGATAAATGGGTCTTTTTCAGGTTGGAAATCGGTGGTTAGTGATGTGCCACAGGGATCGGTGCTGGGCCCACAACTGTTTACAATATACACAGATAACCTGGAGGAGGGGACAGAGTGTAATGTAACAAAATTTGCAGATGACACCAAGATTAGTGGGGTAGCGGGTTGTGCAGAGGACACAGAGAGGCTGCAAAGAGATTTAGATTGGTTAATCGAATGGGCTAATGTTTGGTAGATGGAATACAATGTCGGAAAATGTGAGGTCATCCACCTTGGAAAACAAAAGAGCAAAAGGGAATATTATTTGAATGGGGAGAAATTACAACATGCTGCGGTGCAGAGGGACCTGGCGGTCCTTGTGCATGAATCCCAAAATGTTAGTTTGCAAGTACAGCAGATAATCAGGACGGCGAATGGAATGTTGGCCTTCATTGCAAGAGGGATGGAGTACAAAAGCAGGGAGTTCCTGCTGTAACTGTACAGGGTATTGGTGAGGCCGCACCTGGAGTACTGCGTGCAGTTTTGGTCACATTACTTAAGGAAGGATATACAAGCCTTGGAGGGGGTACAGAGATGATTCACTAGGCTGATTCCGGAGATGAGGGGGTTACCTTATGATGATAGATTGAGTAGACTGGGTCTTTACTCGTTGGAGTTCAGAAGGATGAGGGGTGATCTTATAGAAACATTTAAAATAATGAAAGGGATAGACAAGATAGAGGCAGGGAGGTTGTTTCCACTGGTCGGGGAGACTATAATTAAGGGGCACAGCTTCAAAATACGGGGGAGCCAATTTAAAACCGAGTTGAGAAGGAATTTCTTCTCCCAGAGGGTTGTGAATCTGTGGAATTCTCTGCCCAGAGAAGCAGTTGAGGCTAGCTCATTGAATTATTCATATCACAGATAGATAGATTTTTAACCAATAAGGGAATTCAGGGTTATGGGGAGCGGGCGGGTAAGTGGAACTGAGTCCACGGCCAGATCAGCCATGATCTTTTTAAATGGGGGAGCAGGCTCGAGGGGCTAGATGGCCTACTCCTGTTCCTAATTTTTATGTTCTTATGTTCTTATCCTTTTTTAAATATGGAAACCAAAACTGTATTAAGTACTCCAGGTGTGGCCTCACCAATACCCTGTATAACTGTAGCAGGACTTCCCAGCTTTTTTATACCATCCCCTTTGCAATAAAGGCCAAGATTCCATTGGCTTTCCTGATCACTTGCTTTACCTGCAGATTAACCTTTTGTGTTTCTTGCACAAGTACCACAAGACCCCGCTGTACTGCAGCACTTTGCATTCTCTCTCCATTTCAATAATAACCTGCTCTTTGGTTTTTTCTGCCAAAGTGCATGACCTTACACTTTCCAACATTGTACTCAATCTGTCAAATTTTTACCCACTCACTTAGCTCGTCTATGTCTTTTTGCAGATTTTTTGTGTCCTCCTCACACATTGCTTTTCCTCCCATCTTTGTATCATCAGCATACTTGGCTATGTTACACTCGGTAACTTCTTCCAAGTCGTTAATATAGATTGTAAATAGTTGGCGTCCCAGCACTGATCCCTGCGGCACACCACCAGTTACTGATTGCCAACACGAGATTAAACCATTTATCCCGACTCTCTGTTTTCTGTTTGGTAGCCAATCCTCTATCCATGCTATTATATTACCCCCAACACCATGAACTTTTATCTTGTGCAGTAACCTTTTATGTGGCATCTTGTCAAATGCTTTCTGGAAGTCCAAATTCACAACATCCACTGGTTCCCCTTTATCCACCCTGTTCATTGCTTCCTCAAAGAACTCCAGCAAATTTGTCAAACATGACTTGCCCTTCATAAATCCATGCTGACTCTGCCTGACCGAATTTTGCTTTTCCAAATGTCCTGTTATTGCTTCTTTAATAATGGACTCCAACATTTTCCCAACCATAGATGTTAGGCTAACTCGTCTATACTCTCCTGCTTTTTGTCTGCCTCCTTTTTTAAATAGGGGCGTTACATTTGCAGTTTTCCAATCTGTTGGGACATCCCCATAATCCAGGGAATTTTGGTAAATTACACCCAATGCATCCACAATCCCTTGCGCGAATTCTCTTCAGACCCTAGGATGCAATTCATCAGGTCCAGGGGATTTGTCTGCCTTTAGCCCCATTATCTTACTGAGTACCACCTCCTTAGTGATTGTGATTGTGTTAAGTTCCTCCCCGCTATAGCTCCTTGACTTTCCACTGTTGGAATATTGTTCGTGTCCTCTACCGTAAAGATTGATACAAAATGTTTGCCTTTTTCTGGCCGAGTCATAGAATATAAGAGCAGGGAGCTTATGCTTCAATTCTATAATACTTTGTTTCGGCCACAGCTGGAGTACTGCATGCAGGAGATTTACAAGGATGCTGCGTGGAATGGAGAATCTTAATTATGAGGACAGATTGGATGGGCTGTGTTTCTTCTCATTGGAACAGAGAAGGTTGAGAGGAGACCTCATTGAGGTGTACAAAATATTGAGGGGCCTGGACACAGTGGATCGTAAGGGCCTATTTCCATTGGTGGAGGGGTCTATTACGAGGGGGCATAGTTTTAAGGTGGTTGGTGGAAGGTTAAGAGGGGATTTGAGATGGGCGGGGGGCTTCTTTCTGCAGAGGGTTGTGTGGGTCTGGAACTTGCTGCCTGGAAGAGTGGTGGATGCAAAAACCCTCACCACTTTTAAGAGATGGTTGGATGGGCACTTAAAGTGCCGTAACCTGCTGGTAATTGGGATTAGACTGGATGACCTTTTGTTGGACGGCACAGATATAAAGGTAAGTAATGCGTGGAATAGAATACGGCCAGGGTGATCTCCTGGAGTAGTTTTGATCGCCTGGATCGGTCAGAGAGGAATTTTCCCAGATTTATTCTGCATAAATTGGCCTGGGTTTTTATCTGGTTTTTGCCTATCCCAGGAGATCACACGGCTCTGGTTGGGATGGAGTGTAGAATGTTTCAGTGTTAGGGGTGTCGCAGTTGTGTGAGGTGGACGGATTGGGCTCGGTGCTCTTTGCCTTTCCGTCATCATTCATAGGTTTATGTGCAACCTTTAGGGCTGCAGACCAAGGGCTATGCAGCTCTTTGTCGGCCAGCGTGGACACGATGGGCCGAAATGACCTCCTTCTGCGCTGTAAATTTCTATGTTTCTTTCTTTCTAAAACATTGGTGGGAGTTGTCTATTGGCATCCAAACAGTAATGGTAATGTAGGGGAGGGCATCAAAGAGGAAATTAGAGAAGCATGTAACAAGGTTACTTTGTGTATGCAGCACTCAAATCACTGACTCTGCACAGTCTGGTGTTGTAGTAACTGCTCTGACCTTAGTCGTTTATTGTGTAACTCCAGAGTGCCTCTCAGGTGTGGTGGGCAGCCTTTTATACTCTGTCTTGCAGGTACTTTCAGGTCTCCCACCACAGCGCCCTCTGTGGCACATCATTGTAACTATACATAAAATGTACCAGGACAATACATAACATCTCACTCCCCCCCCCCAGCAGTTCCACAAGCACATTGCATGTAAACTTGGCCTTGTTCTTCCTGGTTGATTTGTGTCTGTCAGTCCATGACCATCCATTTCCCTCTTCTCCCCCCATGTAGAGATGATGCTTGCGAACCGGTGCAAGTATGTGGTATTTGCAGACCTTACATGGGTGATGAAGTACACAAGCATAATCTCCAGCAGAAAGCAGGTATTCCTAGACAGTACATTTGTGCAGTACCTATGGATGCTTTGAAGAGTTACATCAAAAGGTTGCAGGTACACTGAACACTTATTTAATCCCCGCTCCACTGGGTGACGTATGGTGGCGGCATACTGCCCCTTTTTGCCCAAGGTAGTGGGCTGAGCTGAGACAGGGTATCGCAACTAGTGCGTTGCCTCTGTTCTCAGAAAGTAGTCGCCTTTGCGGCTCATCTGCAGCCGCTGAACCATTACATGAATCACATGAAATCGGAAATCGCATTAATCCATTAGTCATGTTAGTCACAGATCCATTAACCCTTTGACTTGAGCATTGTGATACTAACTCTTTTTGTCGATCATATCAAACATTTTAAACACAGTAGTCATTTCAGCATCAAAATATTAACTCTTGACATAAATCACGTCATCATACAAATCACATTAATCATTTTGACTCACTCTTGCTCTTACAAAAGTCTCTTGGTGGGGACCGCCAATGGTGTAAGGCCCTTTTAAGGCTCCCGGGTACATTTCCCTTTTAAGACGCCATCTTGTTTTTCCACGATGTTTCCGCAGGGGGGGCCGCCATTTTCGGTGCTGTGCTGGTCCTGCCTCTCTCTCTGCACAACTCTGCTGCCACGAGGCTCGCCGCCATCTTAACTTCTTCAGCAAGGTCATTACTTTATCATCACCAGTTCTAGGTTGCTGGTCCAGTACTCTGTGATGGGCTCGGCACAGTGAGTCTTTATCTTCCTGACGAAATGCAGAGCACACTTGTTTACATTTGGTGTCAGAAGTGGGATCTAAACAGACGACTACCGAAAACTTGCGAATTAAGAGCCAGACTAGCCTTGGACGAGACGGGAGGAAAGTGGCCACTGGAGTGAGTATAATTTAAATACCGCTCCAGTTTCCTTCGGTTTCAAAAGTCTGAGGAAAGTTTGGCCACTCGCTGGTTCTCAGGTAGCGTCTGAACGAGATCCAGGACAATCTGGTGAATACCTTTTAAACAGAATAGGGAAGGATAGGGAATTTGTGCGGTGACGCGGAAGGATAAGTAGGGCTTAGAATAGGTAAATCTGGAACCGAGAACAAATTAAGTAAGGCTTACCGCGCGGCGACGCGGAGGGATAGACAATCGCGTGGTGACGCAAACAGGAAAACCGCGCGGCGACGCGGAGGGATAGATAATCGTGCGAACCACGCGGAGACGCAGAGGTTAGGGAGTTAGGTCAATTAAGCCGCAGGGCGACGCGACACTGTGTAAATTTAAAATTGTACTTATTCCAGGTACGGCGTCGATCTTGTATATCACTTGGTCTGCCTAGGCTCTGGGTAAGATAACTTAAACCACCGTGGGGTGACGCGGGGACAATCGGGATTAATTCGGACCGGAATCCAACGCGGGGCGACGCGAGGGTTCGGGATTAATTAGGACATCCTACACGGGGCGATGCAAGGATGGGTAATCATTTAGATAGAAGCACGAATACCGGTAGTCCACTACAAAAGTTATGTGAGGAATTCCCTGAAAAAGCTGAACAATTATACTGTTATCTGCAACTTTGAACAAATTACGAGGAGATGATCAATGGCCACTAGGGGGCACCCCGAGAAGGTCCGAACGACTCTGCAGCTTCATACTGGCTCGAACATACCCGACTATGTGGATCCTCATGTATGGGCAGAGGACCCCTCCCAAGTGGGTTAGACTCCCATTGATCCGATTGAGATCCCGGTGCAGGGCAACGTGGATTGGCCCTCTAGCCGACAGTACCCACTGAAACCACAGGCAATACCAAGTATCCACCGATTGATCAAGGGACTAGTGGAACAGGGGATTTTGGTCCAATGCCAGTCCCCGTGTAATACCCCTATACTGGCAGTCCCTAAGCCAGGCAAGCCAAACGAATACCGCTTAGTCCAAGACCTTCGAACTATCAATGCTATCGTCCAGCCCCTGCACGCTCTGGTTCCCAACCCAGCGCAGATACTGTCATTAATCCCAGCAAACGCCAAGATCTTCGAAATAATAGACCTCCAACACGCCTTCTTCGCTTTGCTGCTAGCCCAGGCGAGTCAGTACCTATTCGCCTTCACTTACCAGGGACAGCAATATACATGGACTAGACTTCCCCAAGGGTTCATCCACTCCCCGACCTTATTCTGAAGCTGCCTGCAGAGACAGTTACAGTCCCTCACGCTGACTAAGGGATCCACTTTGATTCAGTATGTGGACGATTTACTGGTAGCCAGCGCAGATGAACCAAGTAATCAGGAGGATGCTAATCAGTTACTGAATTACTTGTCCTCCCTGGGATACATAGTTTACCCATCAAAGGTCAAAATTGGCCAGTCTCAAGTCAAGTTCCTTGGGATCATTTTATCAGGCACCCACCGAGCCTTGGAGGCAAGCCGAGTCAAACCGATTTGCCAGTTTCCAGTCCCTTGCACGGCTAAACAAATGCGACAGTGGTTGGGGATGATCAATTACTGCAGATCCTGGATCCCTAATGTTGCCTTGATGACGAAGCACCTCACACTGTACACAAACAAGGAAGGCAGCTTTAAAATAAAAACCGCAGACGTCCAAGCCTTTAAGGAACTAAAGACAGCCCTGCTGCAAGCTCCAGCTTTGGGCCGGCCCCTCTATGACCGGCCCTTTCAACTGTATTGTACGATCCTGAAAGACTGTGCGACAGCTGTCTTAACTCAGAAACACGGGGATAAGCATAGGCCTGTTGCCTACTATTCTTCCAAAATAGACCCCGTTGCCTTGGGGCACCCTGTATGTACTCAAATATTAACCGCCATCTACAGTAGCATTCAATCCGCCACCAACCTTACCCTCCAGCAGGATATTGTTGTATACACCTCTCACTCCGTAGCTGCCCTCCTGGGTCAGCTGCAGACTCAACACTTTACCATGGCCAGGCAATGTAGGTATGACATCTACCTACTAAATAATCCTAAGCTGACCTTTCGGCACTGTACTGCCATTAATCAGGCCTGTTTTCTTATCGAGCCACCCCAAGATGAGGAAGAACCCAGTCATGACTGTTTATCTTTAATTCAAGAGGCCACCTCGGTTAGGGAAGATTTAGTTGATGTACCAATGGAGGACCCCGACTGTATTTTATGTATGTTGACGGAAGCTCTTCCATTGACCTAGAAGGCGGACGAATTTCGGGATACGCCATAGTTATCCAGGAGAATCAGGTCTTGGAATCTGCCGCCTTTGAAACCGCCTATTCCGCCCAACAAGCTGAACTATTCGCCCTCACCCGAGCCTATATCTTGGCTAAAGACCTCAAGGTCAATATCTATACCGACTCTAGGTATGCCTTTGTGGTAGCCCATGATTTCGGACAATTATGGAAACATAGGGGTTTCCTAACCTCACAGGGAATGAGATATCGCAAAGGCTACTCGTATCTGACTTGTTGCAAGCCCTCATGCTCCCCAAGTGCATTGCCATTGTTAAATGTATCGCCCACACCACCGGAAAACCCCCGGTTGATATAGGGACCCACTGTGCTGACAACGAGGCCAAACAGGCCTCTCGTGGACAACAAATGGTAGTGCCCAGAATGATGAGTCAAACTAAAAGTCCTGCAAAGGATAAGTTAGCCTCGGAAAAACCAATGCCAACCATCCAAGATGTCATTAAAGCACAGGAGGACGCTCCTGAAAAAGATAAACTGTTGTGGAAAAATTATGGATGTACTTATGACAATGTTTCTAAACTCCAGACCACTCCCGCAAACAGACTTGCATGTCTGACGAGTTGGCCCTATGTGTTATTGAATGTATGCATTTTGCTGCTCATTGTGGAGCAAGGACAACAAGTGACACACTTTTGGCCACTTGGTGGCACCCTAGAATACAGGCGCTGGCCCAGAACATCAGTAGTCGCTGCCTGGTTTGCCAACAGCAGAATCCTGGGAAGGGACTTTCCTGTGATTGGGGTATGACGCCCCTACCCGAAGGTCCCTTTGAGACATTGCAGTTGGACTACATTGAGTTGCAAAGAGTTCAGTCTTATAAACATGTGTTAGTAATAGTAGATGTGTTTAGCAAATGGATCGAAGCCTACACTACCCTGGACAATAAGGCTCAAACTGTTATTAAAGTGTTAATGAGGGAAATTGTTCCGAGATATGGTATCCCAGCTCGACTGAGTTCCGATAATGGCCCTCACTTTATTGGCCAAGTTAACAAAGAATTCTGTTCCCAGATGCGCATTAACCAGCAGCTGCATTGTGCCTACCGACCCCAAGCTGCGGGACTAATTGAACGTGCTAATCAAACTCTTAAAACCAAGCTTACAAAACTGGTAACATTAACCAGACTCAATTGGCTCAAACTCCTTCCTACAGCCCTATTCCAGATCCGAACTACTCCCACCGGTAAGGCTGGACTGACCCCCGCTGAGGTCATGTATTTTTTGTCCTGACCAATACCACGGGGATCGGGAGGCCAACCGGGAACATATGTTTAACCCGAAATGACATCCAGTAGCAAGGGACAGATCATAGGGTACAGCAATTGCCCACACAGTCTCAACATCACAACAGGTGCACGAGTCACTATCCTCTCTCACCTTCCGAATAAAACAGGTGGAGGTCTGTGGGCCCAGTCTTGGGACCACAACACAATATATCAGAAGGCAGCGTATAACGCCACGTATTTTGTGTGCGGGCATAGGGCATAGCCCTGGTTGCCTAGGCGATGGACAGGGTCCTGCTATCTGGGATATGTGGTGCCATTTGTGCGGCAAACACGTACCTTGGCAGATGCACATGCCTCCAGCCGACACAGGCGAGCCCTCATCCCGCCGAAAGGTTCTTTGGGGTCATGATGTTCCCATTCGGGATAGGACGCACCATGGATGAAGTACAGAACCTAGAGAGGGTATTGGAACTGATAGCTAAATTTACCGCTGAAGCTCTGGAGGACATCACGGCTGAAATGGGAGCAATGCGGACCGTAGCATTACAAAACTGAATGGCCCTCGATTACCTGTTAGCTGAGAAAGGGGGAACATGTGCCTTAATAGGATCTGAATGTTGCACTTACATTCCCGATAGTTCAGAAAACATAACCAATCTCGCTGATCACATAAGATGGGAGGTGAAGAAGTTATCCACGCCAGCAGGAGGATCTAGCTGGTTTGATTGGCTATTAGGTGCAACCTGGGGATCCTATCTAATGCATGGGGCAATTATTCTCATCGAAGTAATAATTACCTGTTGCTTGATTGTTGGTTGCTTTAACCTTTGTTGTAAAGTCATGATGGCAAGGTTAGCAAACGCTCTTGTGGCCACCGGCTCCCGGGTTATGATCCAGCAAACTAAAGAACTACTCGACAAGGAGGATCAGGAAAGACAGTGTGAATGGCTGAATTGAATACTCATGGAATAATTCTAAAGGTTATCATGGAATGATAAAAGGGGGGAATCAGAATGTTGGAAAATGTATACAGACATTGAAGTTGAGAATGTGGGAAAATGTATACAGATAATGAAATTGAACAAAGGATTCATGGAGGAATATTCTTAAGAATGTCAGACTGCAAATGTTACAACATTGGCACAAATAACAGACTGGCTCAAGGTCTTGCAAAGTCACACCAGTAAACTTGAAACAATAAAGGGTGAGAAAGGCTCTGAAAGGCTCTTTGTGTAAAAACAGCCCATACAGATGTCGGCTCATGAGTGGACAAAGGGAAGGAGGGATCATAAGGGGATAAGCTGAACTGAATGTCACTCTAATTGTATCATGTACTGAAAATGTATAACTGTTGCGACCCTACATTGTAACAGGACTTGTCCATAGGAAGTGGGTGCACTCTAGAGGGAGAGCATTCCTTCTTTCTGATAAGTCCCGGCCGGTGAAACAATTAATAAAATCTGCTTTGTTATAAGCGGCAACGGTGTTCGACTCAGTGAATTTGCTGCACCAGATTGAGGGAAAAGAATCCGTATTTACACTATCAGTGCCACTAGTAAGAGTAGGAATCACAGGATCGCTCAGATGAATACGTGGCTTGAGGAGTGGTGCAGAAGGGAGGGATTCAAATTCCTGGGACATTGGAACCGGTTCTGGGGAAGGTGGGACCAGTACAAACCGGACAGTCTGCACCTGGGCAGGACCGGAAACAATGTCCTCGGTGGAGCGTTTGTCAGTGCTGTTGAGGAGGGGTTTAACGACTGAAAAAGGGCCACATTGCAGCAAAATTCTAAAAGGGCAAAATGTGTTAAAAAGATACCCTTAAAGGATCTGTGCCTCAATGCGAGCAGTATTCGTAATTAGGTGGACAAATTAACTGCACAGGCAGCAATTAATGAATATGATATAATTGGCATCATGGAGACATGGCTCCAGGGTGACCAAGGCTGGGAACGCAACATCCAGGGGTATTCAACATTCAGTAAGGATAGACAAAAAGGAAAAGGAGGTGGAGTAGTGTTGCTAGTAAGGAAGGACATTAGCTTGGATGATGTGGAATCTGTATGCGTGGAGCTGCGGAATACCAAAGGGCAGAAAACACTAGTGGGAGTTGTGTGCAGACCACCAAACAGTAGTAGTGAGGTTGGGGACAGCATCAAACAAGAATTTAGGGATGCGTGCAATAAATGCGTGCAGTTATCATGGGCAACATTAATCTCCACAAAGATTGGGCTAACCAAACTGTAGCAATCCAATGGAGGAGGATTTTCTGGAGTGTATTAGGGATGGTTTTCTGGACCAATATGTTGAGAAACCAACTAGAAGGCTGGCCATCCTAGAATGGGTGATGTGTAATGAGAAAGGACGAATGAGCAATCTTGTTGTGCGAGGCCCCTTGGGGAAGAGTGACCATAATATGGTAGAATTCCTTATTAAGATGAAGAGTGACACAGTTAATTCAGAGACTAGGGACCTGACCTTAAGGAAAGGTAACTTCGATGGCATGAGACGTGAATTGGCAAGAATAGACTGGCAAATAATACTTAAGGGGTTGACGGTGGATAGGCAAAGGCAAACATTTAAAGATCACATGGATGAACTTCAACAATTGTACATCCCTGTCTGGAGTAAAAATAAAACGAGGAAGGTGGCTCAACCGTGGCTAACAAGGAAAATTAAGGATATTGTTAAATCCAAGGAAGAGGCATATAAATTGGCCAGAAAAAGCAGCAAACCTGAGAAATTTAGAATTCAGCAGAGGAGAACAAAGGGTTTAATTATGAGGGGGGAAGTAGAGTATGAGAGGAAGCTTGCAGGGAACATAAAAACTGACTGCAAATGCTTCTATAGATATGTGAAGAGAAAAAGAATCGTGAAGACAAACGTAGGTCCCTTGCAGTCAGATTCAGGTGAATTAATAATGGGGAAGAAATAAATGGCAGACCCGTTGAACAAATGCTTTGGTTCTGTCTTCACGAAGGAAGACGCAAATAACCTTCTGGAAGTACAAGGGGACCGAGGGTCAAGTGAAAAGGAGGAACTGAAGGATATCCTTATTATGTGGGAAATTGTGTTAGGGAAATTGATGGAATTGAAGGCCGATAAATCCCTGGAGCCTGATAGTCTGCATCCCAGAGTACTTAAGGAAGTGGCCCTAGAAATAGTGGATGTATTGGTGATCATTTTCCAAAAGTCTATCGACTCTGGATCAGTTCCTGTGGACTGGAGAATAGCTAATGTAACACCACTTTTTAAAAAAGGAGGGAGAGAGAAAATGGATAATTATAGATCGGTTAGCCTGACATCAGCAGTGGGGAAAATGTTGGAATCAATTACTAAAGATGAAAAGCAGTGACAGGATCGGTCCAAGTCAACATGGATTTCTGAAAGGGAAATCATGCTTGACAAATCTTCTGGACATTTTTGAGTGGACAAGGGAGAACCAGTGGATATGGTGGATTTGGACTTTCAAAAGGCTTTTGACAAGGTCCCACACAAGAGATTGGTGTGCAAAATTAAAGCACATGGTATTGGGCGTAATGTACTGACATGGAATGAGAACTGGTTGGCAGACAGGAAGCAGAGTCGGGATAAATGGGTCCTTTTCAGAATGGCAGGCAGTGACTAATGGGGTGCCACAGGGTTCAGTGCTGGGACCCCAGCTCTTTACAATATACATTAATGATTTAGATGAAGGAATTGAGAGTAAAATCTCCAAGTTTGCAGATGACACGAAACTGGGTGGTTGTGTGAGCTGTGAGGAGGACGCTAAGAAACTGCAGGGTGACATGGACAGGTTAGGTGAGTGGGCAAATGCATGGCAGATGCAGTATAATGTGGCTAAATGTGAGATTATCCACTTTGGGGGCAAAAACACGATGGCAGAATATTATATGAATGGCGGCAGATTAGGAAAAGGGGAGGTGCAACAAGACCTGGATGTCATGGTACATCAGTCATTGAAAGTTGGCATGCAGGTACAGCAGGCGGTGAAGAAGGCAAATGGCATGTTGGCCTTCATAGATAGAGAATTTGAGTATAGGAGCAGGGAGGTCTTACTGCAGTTCTACTGGGCCTTGGTGAGGCCTCAGCTGGAATATTGTGTTCAGTTTTAGTCTCCTAATCTGAGGCAGGACGTTCTTGCTATTGAGGGAGTGCGGCGAAGGCTCACCAGATTGATTCCCAGGATGGCTGGACTGACACATGAGGAGAGACTGGATTGACTGGGCCTTTATTCACTGGAGTTTAGAAGGATGAGAGGGCACCTCATAAACATATAAAATTCTGACGGGACTGGAGAGGTTAGAAACAGGAAGAATGTTCCCGATGTTAGGGAAGTCCAGAACCAGGGGACATAGTCGAAGGATAAGGGGTGAACCATTTAGGACTGAGATGAGGAGAAACTTCTTTACTCAGAGTGTTGCTAACCTGTGGAATTCCCTACCGCAGAGAGTTGTTGATGCCAGTTCGTTGGATAAACTCAATAGGGAGTTAGATGTGGCCCTAACGGCTAAAGGGATCAAGGGGTAGGAGAGGAAGCAGGAAGAGGGTACTGAGGTGAATGATCAGCCATGATCTTATTGAATGGTGGTGCAGGCTCGAAGGGCCTAATGGCCTACTCCTGCACCTATTTTCTATGTTTCTATGTTTCTATGGGCATTGCTCTTTGATGGTAGCTTGTGTACCAATGTATTTCCCACTCATATTTGAAGCATTATCATACAATTGACCGCAGCAATTTTGTAGGTCGATCCTGTTCTCATCCAGAAAGGCCAGTATTATTTCTGCTATTTTTTGTCCCATATGACCGATTATTGGCAAGAACTTAAGGAACCTTTCCTCAGGACAAGTCGTTAGAACGAGGCAGACGACAAATGTCAGCTGATCTGAGTGTGTGACATCTGGCGTTGAATCAACAGATATTGAATAGAACTGGGGGATTGGGTGGGCACGCCTGCAGTGTCCCATCCTAGGGCAAGGAATTGCTGGCCAGCCAGGCCCAGCACTCACCTGTACGAACCCTGCCTGTATATCTGAGGGCCCAAATACAAGGACTTTGCTCCCGGGGCAGAGTCTCGCTTGACGGGAGCACAGAGCAGTGAATCAGGCATTGAGGGCCAGAGCACCTAACCCGTGGCTCTCCCCAATATCTCACCGTTAAAATCAACACCCGGGAATAATCAGGAACACAAGGTATCCAGCGTGATGACCTCCGACCTGCGCTGTCACTGGGCGAGACGCAGAGCCAGGTTGGGAGAGCCACAATGTCGGTACTAGAAACACTTGGGATCTCTGAGTGATGATGGCATTTAGTTTTTGGCTGGTTTTTTTAGCCACTGTCATGGTGAAGGCCAATAGACACAATTGGGTACCACTGATGCAGGCAAACGGACATCCAGACTGAAGGATGAACCATTCTAATGTACATTGATTGAGTGAGGATCAATAGTTGATGATCAGGAAAACACACGGGCTCGAATTTCCTCTCAAATTGTCCATTTACCGTCCAGTTACCACCCGTTTTGATAAAAAATGGAAATTAGCACCCGTTACCGCCGTTACCGCCCCCGATTAGCACTGGCGGTAAATTGGGCCCACCATAACCCGCCGCTACCACCCAGTCACCGCCGTTACCGCCCCCGATTAGCGCCGGTGGTAAATTGGGATGCCCGTTACCAGAGTTACCACCCCCGATTGGCGTGGCGATAATTTGGGCCACCCATTACCACAGTTACCGCTCCCGATTAGCGTGGCGATAATTTGGGCCACCCATTACCGCCGCCGATGCTGCAAAGCCCCCGCCCACTTTGCAGGTCCCAAACAGTCGGAAAACTCCCTCCCAGCCCGAAATTCCATTAAAATGTGTTTTTAAGGCCTGCTACCGCCTGTTAACGCTGCGCTGGATACCGCCCATTGCTGGAGGACTGACCTGACTTGGGCCAAGCGACATCACTCCCTCCATTTTGCTGCAGCTTCACAGTGGCCCAGAAGATGGTGGATAATGAAGAAAAGCCATTGTTGATGCAAATATAATGAAATGTGCTGTACATATTAACAGATATGTGAGGTTTGTTCAACATGACCAGCACTACTGTACTGAAGTGATTCTATGCGGATAATGAACTTTTGTATCATTTGAATGTGATTGGGAGAACTTTTCTTCAGTCGGCTTTGGGCTGACATATATGCGGAGTTCCTGCTATAAATCGGTTGTGTGTTCGCTGATTGACACTTGAACTCTGTGGTGGACGGAACATCACCTCACCAACGTGCAAACATTGTATCAGCAAGTCTATGAAGGATTGTGACCTGTAAAAGCTTTGCAAATGATTGGACAGTGCAGTCAAAAAGTTCTCCTATTCTAACGGCTATTCAAAGAGGCTCGTTGTCTCAGACCCACACGAGGCACAGAATTAAATCCCAGTACAGGATTGGAGAGAGAAAGGGGCTCACTGTCCCACACCGAGGGGGGAGGGGTTGTGTCCACGCAATGGGGGCTCATCCAAGTGTGTACATAACGGCCCGAGGGGGGCGGGGTGTCATTGCGTGTACATAACGGCCCGAGGGGTGGGGGGTCACTGTGTGTACATAATGACCCTAGGGGGGAGGTCACTGTGTGTACATAACGGCCTGAGGGGGTGGTCACTGTGTGTACATAATGACCCGAGGAGGGAGTGACTGTGTGCACATAACGGCCTGAGGGGGGGAGTCACTGTGTGTACATAATGACCCTAGGGGGGAGGTCACTGGGTACATAACGACCCGAGGCGGGAATCACTGGGTGTACATCCAAGTAACCATACTTCACGCGGCTTTACAGTGTGGCCGTGGGGCTATCCAGCTGTAGCAGGCGTCACACTGTAATGTATGCCCCGGTGAGGATGCTCACAGGTTGCTGGAGCTGTTGCATTGTGAGGGGCTGACCCAGTTACGTGATGTTCACAAGACTCAGGGGAACCCCAGTCAGTTGGGTCTGGGCCATCCAGGATAAGGTCTGAGTTTACAAGGGACGCCCTCAATCATACATTTACAGTTGTCTTTCATAAAAGTTGTCAATGTCCCAGGAGTGAGTGAGACACAGTACAATAATGGTTTCATTGAATAAAATTTTATCGAAAAGTAGCAATTTTTTAAAACGTCAAAAAAGTAATAAAATAACATATTTTTGAAGAATATAAATTCTCACAGAAACAAATATTATAAAGAACAAACAACAACAGTATAAACAGCACGGAAAAGACTCTGCCCCCTCCCACAATTCTACCTGCGCCCACCTTTCCCAACACCTTTCCCCAATCCCCCCTGACCCTTGACCCTGACACCCTCCTGCTCCTCCTCCCACTAACAATCCCCCTGGCCCTGCCCACGTGGGGACCACAACATTCTGCACCAGCACAGCACCTCCATTTATTATTGTTATTATTCTTTTTCACATATATGATTATTATTACTTACATTATGAGTTATATTCTTATATAATATTATATAATTGTGAAAATTGTAAAGAATGCTCAGAAATCCAGCAAATGCTCCCAGCTCCTCGCCAACGGACATCCAAACACTCCCAGCCACCCTCCCCACTCCTCTGCCCCCACTCCTCACTCCTCTGCCCCCACTTCCCACTCCTCTGCCCCCACTCCCCACTCCTCTGCCCCCCCTCCCTACTCCTCTACCTCCCCTCCCCACTCCTCTGGCTCCCCTCCCCAATCCTCTGCCCCCCTCCCCACTCCTCTGCCCCCACTCCCCACTCCTCTGCCCCCACTCCCCACTCCTCTGCCCCCACTCCCCACTCCTCTGCCCCCACTCCCCACTCCTCTGCTCCCCACTCCCCACTCCTCTGCTCCCCACTCCACTCTCCTCTGCTCCCCACTCCTCTGCCCCCACACCCCACTCCTCTGCCCTCCCCTCCCCACTCCTCTGCCCCCCACTCCTCTGCTCCCCACTCCCAACTCCTCTGCTCCCCACTCCTCTGCCCGCACTCCCCACTGCTCTGCTCCCCACTCCCAACTCCTCTGCTCCCTACTCCTCTGCTTCCCACTCCTCTGCTCCCCACTCCCCACTCCATTGCATTCCTTCCCCACTCCCCTGCCTTCTCTCCCCACTCCCCTTCCCCACTCCTCTGCCCCCCTCCCCACTCCCCACTCCTCTGCCTTCCCTCCCCACTCTCACTCTCACTCTCACTCTCCCCTCCTCTCACTCTCATTCTCCCCTCCCCACTCCTCTCACTCTCCCCTCCCCACCCCTCTCACTCTCCCCTCCCCACTCCTCTCACTTGCACTCTCCCCACTCCTCTCACTCTCCCCTCCCCACTCCTCACTCTCCCCCTCCCCATACTTCTCACTCTCCCCCCCCACTTCTCACTCTCCCCCCCCCACTTTCCCCCCCCACTCTCCCCCTCCCCCACTCTTCTCACTCTCCCCCTTTCCCTACTGTCCCCCCCTCTCCCCAACTGTTCCCCTCCCCCTCCGCTCCCCATTCTCTCCCACTCCCCCCACTCTCCCCCTCCCCCCACTCCCCCCCACCCACTCCTCTCACTCTCCCCCTCCCCCCCACTCCTCACACTCACCCTTCCCCCCTCTCCTCTCACTCCCCCCTCCCCCCCCACTCCTCTCACTCCCCCTCCCCCCACTCCTCTCACTCTCCACCTCACTCTCGCCCTCCCCCCCACTCTCCCCCTCCCCCCCACTCTCCCCCTCCTCCCACTCTCCCCCTCCCCCCCACTCCTCTCACTCTCCCCCTCCCCCTCCCAGCCCCCTCACCTCTCACTCTCCCCCTCACTCTCGCCCTCCCACCCACTCTCCCCCTCCCCCCCACTCTCCCCATCCCCTTCCCACTCCTCTCACTCACTCCTTCACCCCCACTCACTCCTTCTCCCCTCCCCCCACACTCACTCACTCGTTCTCCCCCCCACTCACTCACTCGTTCTCCCCCTCCCCGCCCCCACTCACTCACTCGTTCTCCCCCTCCCCCCACTCACTCACTCGTTCTTCACCTCCCCCCCACTAACTCGTTCTCCACCTCCCCCCCCACTCCCTCGTTCTCCCCCTACCCCCCACTAACTCGTTCTCCCCCTCCCCCCACTCACTCGTTCTCCCCTCCCCCCACTCACTCGTTCTCCTCCTCCCCCCCACTCAATCGTTCTCCCCCTCCCCCCACTCACTCGTTCTCCCCTCCCCCCCACTCACTCGTTCTCCCCCCCACTCACTCGTTCTCCTCCTCCCCCCACACAATCGTTCTCCCCCTCCCCCCACTCACTCGTTCTCCCCTCCCCCCCACTCACTCGTTCTCCTCCTCCCCCCAATCACTCGTTCTCCCCCTCCCCCACCACTCTCTCATTCTCCCCCTCCCCCCCCACCCCCCACTCACTCATTCTCCCCCTCCCCCCCCACTCACTCGTTCTCCTCCTTCCCTGCAACTGACTCGTTCTCCCCCGCAACTCACTCGTTCTCCTCCTCCCCCGCAACTCACTCGTTCTCCCCCTCCCTCGCAACTCACTCGTTCTCCCCCCCCCACTCACTCATTCTCCCCCACCCCCGCACGCCCCACACACACGTTCCCCCCACTCACTCGTTCTCCTCCTACCCCGCAACTCACTCGTTCTCCCCCTCCTCCCCCACTCACTCGTTCTCCCCCTCCCCCCCACTCACTCGTTCTCCTCCTCCCCTCCACTCTCTCGTTCTCCCCCCCACTCATTCGTTCTCCCCCTCCCCCCACCACTCACTCGTTCTCCCCCTCCCGCCCACCAACTCGTTCACCCCCCCAATCACTCATTTCCCCCCACCCCCGCACCCCCCACACCCTCGTTCTCCCCCCACTCACTCGTTCTCCCCCTCCCCCTCCCACTCACTCGTTCTCCACCTTCCCCCCCACTCACTCGTTCTCCCCCTTCCCCCCCCACTCACTCGTTCTCCCCCCCCACTCACTCATTTTCCCCCTCCCCCCTCACTCACTCGTTCTCCCCCTCACCCCTCACTCACTCGTTCTCCCCCTCACTCACTCGTTCTCCCCCTCACCCCTCACTCACTCGTTGTCCCCCTTCCCCCCCCACTCACTCGTTCACCCGCTCCCCCCTCACTCACTCGTTCTACCCATCCAACCACCCATTCACAGTTTTCCCCCTCCCCCTCCCACTCACTCGTTCTCCCCCCCACTCACTCGCTCTCCCCCTACCCCCACCACTCACTCGTTCTCCCCTCACCCCTCACTCACTCGTTCTCCCCATCCCACCACCCATTCACAGTTTTCCCCCACCCCTTCCCATTCACTCGTTCTTCCCCTCCCCCCCACCCACTCATTCTCCCCCCCACTCACTCGTTCTCTCTCAACCTCCACCCCCGACTCACTCATTTCCCCCCCACTCACTCGTTCTCCCCCTCACTCACTCGTTCTCCCCCACTCTCCCCCTCCTCCACACTCTCCCCATCCCCTCCCCACTCCTCTCACTCACTCCTTCTCCCCCACTCACTCCTTCTCCCCCTCCCCCTCTCACTCACTCACTCGTTCTCCCCTCCCACTTACTGACTCGTTCTCCCCCTCCCCCCCACTCACTCGTTCTCCCTCTCCCCCCCACTCACTCGTTCTCCCCCTCCCCCCAACTCACTCGTTCTCTCCCTCCCCCCCACTCACTCGTTCACCCCCCTACTCACTCGTTCTCGCCCCCCACTCACTCTCCCACTCCCCTCCGCCACTCACTCGTTCTCCCCCTCCCCCAACTCACTCGTTCTCTCCCCCCCACTCACTCGTTCTCCCCCCCCCACTCACTCGTTCTCCCCCTCCTCCCCCACTCTCTCGTTCTCCCCCCCACTCACTCGTTCTCCCCCTCCTCCCCCACTCTCTCGTTCTCCCCCCCCACTCACTCGTTCTCCCCCTCCTCCCCCACTCTCTCGTTCTCCCCCCCACCAGTCACTCGTTCTCCCCCTCCCCCCACCACTCACTCGTTCTCCCCCTCCCCCCCACCAACTCGTTCTCCCCCCACTCACTCATTCTCCCCTCCCACTCACTCGTTCTCCCCCTCCCCCCACTCACTCGTTCTCCCCCTCGCACTCACTCATTCTCCCCCTCACTCACTCGTTCCCCCCTCCCCCCTCACTCACTCGTTCTCCCCATTCCACCGCCCATTCACTCGTTCTCCCCCTCCCCTTCCCATTCACTCGTTCTCCCCCTCCCCTCCACCCACTCATTCTCCCCCCCACTCACTCGTTCTCCTCCTCCCCTCCACCCACTCATTCTCCCCCGCACACACTCGTTCTCTCCCTCCCCTCCACACCCGACTCACTCGTTTCCCCCCACTCACTTGTTCTCCCCCTCACTGTCGCCCGCCCCACTCTGCCCCTCCACCCCACTCTCCCCATCACCTCCCCACTCCTCTCACTCATTCCTTCTCCCCCTCCCCCTCTCACTCACTCACTCGTTCTCCCCACCCACTCACTCACTCGTTCTACCCCTCCCCCCCACTCACTCATTCTCCCCCTCACCCAACTCACTCGTTCTCCCCCTCTCCCCCACTCACTCGTCCCCCCTCCCCCCACTCACTCGTTCACCCCATCCCCCCCACTCACCCGCCACCTCCCCCTCCCCCCACTTACTCGTTCTTCCCCTCCCACTCACTCTTTCTCCCTCCCCACTCACTCGTTCTCCCTCGACGCCTCCCACTCACTCGTTCTCCCCCTCACCCCCACTCACTCATTCTCCCCCTCCCCCAACTCACTCGTTCTCCCCCTCCCCCCCACTCATTCGTTCTCTCCCTCCTCCCCCCACTCACTCGTTCTCCCCCCCCACTCACTCGTTCTCCCCCCCACTCACTCTCCCCCTCCACCTCCTCCCCTCCCCCACTCACTCGTTCTCCCCCTCACCCCCACTCACTCATTCTCCACCTCCCTCCAATCACTCGTTCTCCCCCTCCCCCCCCACTCACTCGTTCTCCCCCTCCCCCCACTCACTCGTCTCACCCCCCACTCACTCGTTCTCCGCCTCCCACCCACACACACTTCCATTCCCCCCACTCACTCGTTCTCCCCCCCACCCCCCCACTCGTTCTCCCCCTCGCCCCACTCACTCGTTCTCCCCTCCCCCCACATCCGAATCACTCGTTCTTCCCCTCCTCCTCCCCCTCCCCTCCACTCACTCGTTCTCCCCCTCCCCCCCAATAACTCGTTCTCCCCCTCCCACCCCACTCACTTGTTCCCGCCCTGCCCCCCCACTAACTCGTTCTCCACCTCCCCCCCCACTCACTCGTTCTCCCACTCCCCCCCACTTCACACGTTCTCCCCCCCCACTCTCTCGTTCTCGCCCTCCCCCCACTCACTCGTTCTCCCCCTCCCGCCCACTCACTCGTTCTCCCCCTCCCCCCCACTCACTCGTTCTCCCCCTCCCCCCCACTCACTCGTTCTCCCCCTCCCCCCACTCACTCGTTCTCCTCCTCCCCCCAACCTCTCGTTCTCGCCCCACACACCAATCACATATTCTGACCCTCCTCCCCCACCCACGTGTTCTCCCCCTCGCCCAATTACTCGTTCTCCCCCTTCCCCCCACCCCCCCCATTCTCCCCCTCCCCGCACTCACTCGTTCTCCCCCTCTCCCCCACTCACTCATTGTCCCCCTCCCCCCCACTCATTATTTCTCCACCCCCCACTCACTCGTTCTCCCCCTCACCCCTCACTCACTCGTTCTCCCCCTCACTCACTCGTTCTCCCCCTCACCCCTCACTCACTCGTTGTCCCCCTTCCCCCCCCACTCACTCGTTCACCCGCTCCCCCCTCACTCACTCGTTCTACCCATCCAACCACCCATTCACAGTTTTCCCCCTCCCCCTCCCACTCACTCGTTCTCCCCCCCACTCACTCGCTCTCCCCCTACCCCCACCACTCACTCGTTCTCCCCTCACCCCTCACTCACTCGTTCTCCCCCTCCCCGCACTCACTCGTTCTCCCCCCCACTCACTCATTCTCCCCATCCCCCCCACTCATTCGTACTCCCCTCCCACTCACTCGTTCTCCCCGCCCCCCACTCACTCGTTCTCCCCCTCCCCGCACTCACTCGTTCTCCCCCCACTCACTCATTCTCCCCCTCCCCCCACTCATTCGTTCTCCCCCCTCACTCACTCGTACTCCCCCCACTCACTCGTTCTCCCCTCCCCCCACTCACTCGTTCTCCCCCTCACCCCCATCCACACGTTCTCCCCCACCCCCCTCACTCACTCGTTCTCCCCCCACTCACTCGTTCTCCCGTCCCCCCACTCACTCATTCTCCCCCTCCCCCCCACTCATTCGTTCTCCCCCCCACTCACTCGTTCTCCCCTCCCCCCACTCACTCGTTCTCCCCTCACCCCCACCCACTCGTTCTCCCCCACCCCCCTCACTCACTCGTTCTCCCCCCCACTCACTCGTTCTCCCCTCCCCGCACTCACTCGTTCCCCCCCCCACTCACTCGTTCTCCCCTCCCCGCACTCACTCGTTCTCCCTCCCACTCACTCATTCTCCCATTCCCCCCACTCATTCGTTCTCCCCCCTCACTCACTCGTTCTCCCCCCCACTCACTCGTTCTCCCCTCCCCCACTCACTCGTTCTCCCCCACCACCCTCACTCAATCGTTCTCCCCCTCCACCCCCATCCACTCGTTCTCCCCCTCCCTCCCACTCACTCTTTCTCTCCTCCCCACTCACTCGTTCTCCCTCTCCACCCCACTCACTCTTTCTCCCCCTCCCCCCACTCACTTGTTCTCCCCCTCCCCCACTCACTCATTCTCCCCCCCCCACTCACTCGTTCTCCCCCTCCTCCCCTACTCACTCGTTCTCCCCCTCCCCCCACTCACTCGTTCTCCCCCTCCTCCCCTACTCACTCGTTCTCCCCCTCCCCCCCACTCACTCGTTCTCCCCCCCACTCACTCGTTCTCCGCCACCCCCCCGCTCACTCGTTCTCTCCCTCCCCACCCCACACTCGTTCTATCCCTCCCCCCTCACCCTACTCACTCGTTCTCCCCACCCATTCTCCCCCACTCACTCGTTCTCCCCCTCCCCCCCACTCAGTCGTTCTCCCACTACCCCCCACTCACTCGTTCTCCCACTCCCCCCACTCACTCGTTCTCCCGCTCCTCCCCTACTCACTCGTTCTCCCCCTCCCCCCACTCACTCGTTCTCCCACTCCCCCCCACTCACTCGTTCTCCTCCTCCCCCCCCACTCACTCGTTCTCCCCCTCCCCCCACTCACTCGTTCTCCCCCTCCCCCCCGCTCACTCGTTCTCCCCCTCCCCCCACTCCCACGTTCTCCCACTCCGCCCTACTCACTCGTTCTCCCCCTCCCCACCACTCACTCGTTCTATCACTCCCCCCTCACCCCCACTCACTCGTTCTCCCCCTCCCCACTCACTCGTTCTCCCCACCCACTCCCCCCTACTCACTCGTTCTCCCCCTCCCCCACTCACTCATTCTCCCCCTCCCCCCACACCCCACTCATTGTTCCCCCTACTCACTCGTTCTCCCCACCACCCCCACTCACTCATTCTCCCCCTCCACCCCCACTCACTCGTTCTCCCCCTCCCCCCCACTCACTCGATCACCCCCTCCCCCCCACTCACTCGTTCTCCTCCTCCACACCCACTCACTCATTCTCCCCTTCCCCCCACTTACTCGTTCTTCCCTTCCCCCCCACTCACTCGTTCTCCCCCACCCCCTCCTCCCCCACTCACTCGTTCTCCCCCTCCCACCCCACCCCCCGACTCACTCGTTCTCCCCCCCCACTCACTCGTTCTCCCTCTCCCCCCCACTCACTCTCCCCCTCTCCCTCCCCCACTCACTCATCCTCCCCCTCCCCCCACCCCCTCTCGTTCTCCCCCTCCACTCACTCATTCTCCACCTCCCCCCCCACACCCCACTCACTTGTTCCCCCCACCACCCCCACTCACTCGTTCTCCCCCTCCTCCCCCACTCACTCATTCTCCCCCTCCCCCCCCACACCCCACTCACTTGTTCTCCCCCACCACCCCCACTCACTCGTTCTCCCCCTCCTCCCCCACTAACTCGTTCTCCACCTCCCCCCCCACTCACTCGTTCTCCCACTCCCCCCCCACTCACACGTTCTCCCCCCACTCACTCGTTCTCGCCCTCCCCCCCACTCACTCGTTCTCCCCCTCCCGCCCCACTCACTCGTACTCCCCTCCCCCCCACTCACTCGTTCTCCCCCTCCCCCCCACTCACTCGTTCTCCCCC